>NC_133336.1:18894691-19027191 GCF_042186555.1 Aquarana catesbeiana
ATTGCCAGGACCCGACATTACATTAAACTCGCAAGCAGTTTTAAATGAGATTTTTTCCTTTAAAAATGACATTTGGTGCAGGGACTGTTCTAAACACGGGAAACACGAGCCACTTTACAGGCATACTATAGACACCCCCCAGGTACGATATTTAAAGGAATATTTCACTTTTCTTTTTTTACTTTAAGCATCATTAAAATCACTGCTCCCGAAAAAACGGCCGTTTTTAAAAGTTTTTTTTTGCATTGATACATGTCCCCTGGGGTAGGACCCGGGTCCCCAAACCCCTTTTAGGACAATACCATGCAAATTAGCCTTTAAAATGAGCACTTTTGATTTCGAACGTTCGAGTCCCATAGACGTCAATGGGGTTCTAACGTTTGTGCAAACTTTCGGTCCGTTCGCAGGTTCTGGTTCGAACCGAACCGGGGGGTGTTCGGCTCATCCCTAGTGAGCAACATTATATTGTAATTTGGTGTGTGTATTGAGGCTTCAGTGGGAAGGTGTTTTAATATAGGTCTTGGATAATATTGAACATTTGTCCCACTGTGCACCTGTCTACATATACTTCCCTACGGTGATTATTGAATATAGAGTTTCATATCCGTATTATTGTTACCAACTGTCATTTATTGTTTATATTTGGTCTCATTGTTCCTTATGATTAATACCCACTTAAAGTGGAGTTCTACCCACTTTTACAACTCTTCAGCATCCCTCACTAAACTGTGCACTGTAAACGAATTGGATTCGGCAGGATGCAGAACCAAACATTCATTAGCAGCTCCTTGGGGGGTAGTGCTACACATACCCCATTTTTTTTTTCAATAATATAAAAGATGCTATGCAGAGTAAATAGATACCCAACATGTCACGTTTTAAAATTGCACGCACTCGTGGAATGGCACCAAACTACGATACTTAAAATTGTCCATAAGCGACACTTTAAACAGGTAACCTGTAGAAATTTTTAGAGTTACAGAGGAGGTCTAGCAGCAGATTTATTGCTCTCACTCAGACGTTCGTGGCGATACCTCACATGTGTGGTGCAAACACAGTTTACACATGTGGGGGCGCTTACGCATGTGTTAATTACTGCACGCTATATATTCACACACATATATGTACTATGTGTATGTAGGTGTACACATATACACACATATGTACACATACATACACATAGTATCTCACAAAAGTGAGTACACCCCTCACATTTTTGTAAATCTTTTCTTCTAGCTTTTCATGTGACAACACTGAAGAAATGACACTTTGCTACAATGTAAAGTAGTGAGTGTACAGCTTGTATAACAGTGTAAAATTTGCTGTCCCCTCAAAATAATTCAACACACAGCCATTAATGTCTAAACCACTGGCAACAAAAGTCAGTACACCCCTAAGTGAAAATGTCCAAATTGGGCCCAATTATCCATCCCCCCCCCCCAGTGTCATGTGACTCGTTAGTATTACAAGGTCCCAGGTGTGAATGGGGAGCAGGTGTGTTAAATTTGGAGTTATCGCTCTCACTCTCTCATACTGGTCACTGGAAGTTCAACACGGCACCTCATGGCAAAGAACTCTGAGGATCTGAAAAGGAAAAGAATTGCTGTGCTACATAAAGATGGCCTAGGCTATAAGAAGATTGCCAAGACCCTGAAACTGAGCTGCAGCACGGTGGCCAAGACCATACAGCGGTTTAACAGGACAGGTTCCACTCAGAACAGGCCTCGCCATGGTCCACCAAAGAAGTTGAGGTCACGTGCTCAGCGTCATATCCAGAGGTTGTCTTTAGGAAATAGATGTATGAGTGCTGCCAGCATTGCTGCAGAGGTTGAAGGGGTGGGGGTCAGCCTGTCAGTGCTCAGACCATACACCACGCACTGCATCAAATTGGTCTGCATGGCTGTTGT
This sequence comes from Aquarana catesbeiana, assembly GCF_042186555.1. NCBI lineage: Eukaryota > Metazoa > Chordata > Amphibia > Anura > Ranidae > Aquarana > Aquarana catesbeiana. The sequence continues at coordinate 18,896,599 of NC_133336.1, forward strand.
CCCAGAAGGAAGCCTCTTCTAAAGATGATGCACAAGAAAAGTCCACAAACAGTTTGCTGAAGACAAGCAGACTAAGGACATGTATTACTGGAACCATGTCCTGTGGTCTGATGAGACCAAGATAAACTTATTTGGTTCAGATGGTGACAAGCGTGTGTGGCGGGAACCAGGTGAGAAGTACAAAGACAAGTATGTCTTGTCTACAGTCAAGCATGGTGGTGGGAGTGTCATGGTCTGGGGCTGCATGAGTGCTACCGGCACTGGGGAGCTACAGATCATTGAGGGAACCATGAATGCCAACATGTACTGTGATATACTGAAGCAGAGCATGATCCCCTGTCTTCGGAGACTGGGCCGCAGGGCAGTATTCCAACATGATAAGACCCCAAACACACCTTCCAAGATGACCACTGCCTTGCTAAAGAAGCTTGAGGGTAAAGGTGATGGACTGGCCAAGCATGTCTCCAGACCCAAACCCTATTGATTACCTGTGGGACATCCTCATATGGAAGGTGAAGGAGCGCAAGCTCTCCAACATCCACCAGCTCCGTGATGTCGTCATGGAGGAGTGGAAGAGGACTCCAGTGGTAACCTGTGAAGCTCTGGTGAACTCCATGCCCAAGAGGGTGAAGGCAGTGCTGGAAAATAATGGTGGCCACACAAAATATTGACACTTGGGCCCAATTTGGACATTTTCACTAATGCCGCGTACACACGAGAGGACTTCTCCTGCGCCTGAACTCCGAAGGACTTTGACGGAGTTCCAACGAATCAGACTTGCCTACCCACAATCACACCAAAGTCCGATCGTTTCGAACGTGATGACGTACGACCGGACTAGAATAAGGAAGTTCATAGCCAGTAGCCAATAGCTGCCCTAGCGTCAGTTTTTGTCCATCGGACTAGCATACAGAGGAACGGATTTTTCGACCGGACTCGAGTCCGTCGGAAAGATTTGAAACATGTTCTAAATCTAAAGTCCGTCTGATTTTTCGACAGCAAAGGTCCGATGAAGCCCACACGCGATCGAATTGTCCGACGGATTTGTTCCGTCGGACCAGTTCGGTCGAAAAGTCCGGTCGTGTGTACGCGGCATTAGGGGTGTACTCACTTTTGTTTCCAGAGGTTTAGACATTAATGGCTGTCTGTTGAGTTATTTTGAGGGGACAGCAAATTTACACTGTTATACAAGCTGTACACTCACTACTTTACATTGTAGCAAAGTGTCATTTCTTCAGTGTTGTCACATGAAAAGATAGAAGAAAATATTTACACAAATGTGAGGGGTGTACCGACTTTTGTGAGATACAAGATCTATATGTATCTATCTATATGGATCTATCCATCTATACCTCTTTTCTGTTAAGTGATTATATATTTTGTTCCCTAACCATATAGCTGGTTATTCATATTTACCACTGTATATAAATAAAGAAGTATCTTTTTTTTTAAACGTTACATAATAACCAAGTTATACACTGTAGTAAGGTCCAGGGTCTCCTCTAATCTAATGAGAACCTTTAGAGCCAAGAACCACCGACATCCTTCTGTATATGGTGGGTTGCATGGCATAGTGGGTGTAGTAAAAAGGTGTAATAATTGGGCGCCAGACACTTCTTGAATGCAAAGAGATTTTATTTCTCTTAACAGAACTTTGGGAGCCCTTAGGTAGTTGCAATATTAATTGGCAGACTCCGAGACTTCTATAGGTAGACAGCCATGCAGAGAAAAGCACCCAGCCAGACACCACATCTGCATGAGTAGGAATGCTGTCTCCTATGGCAACAGTCTGGGTCCCTAGCTTGGCACTCAAGATACTTCTCAAGCGTCACCCCACTGGCCTGCTCAATCCCTGGCTTGACACACAAGGCTGCTTTGCAAGCGTCACCTCCGCTGGTTGAGTCCCTGGCTTGATACCCACTGAAGTGTCCCGATTCTTCACCGTCCCCAGTTGGTGAGAATACTGCACCGGTACTTGCTTCAGCTATTCACGGTGGTCCCTGGTAATAAGGTGGATGGTCCCTTAGTGGCGACAGCTTCCCCTCTACCTCCGACCACGACAGGTTCTCCGGCCGGCAGAACCGTCACTTCTGGTTGGACTGCAAGCCGCAATCCCAACACTACGCTGCGTTCTTGCTTCTGGATAGGCCTTCAGACAGCCCAGCAGCCAGATTTCCCCAGGATAGGTCCAAAATCTGGCCAAGCAGCCCGGGCAATGCAACGCACGTCCACCCAGACAGCCGTCCAGGTGGCACAGAACATCGATCACCTGACTCCACCCAAATATATAGGTTCTCCCAGCAGTCCAAGGAATTTAAGAAAACATCTGCTCATTGGCTGAGACGCCCCATATACCCATATCCTGACCTTGTATTGCCCTTCTCGTATCTAATGCCACCAGGTACCCGGCCACCTAGTGGTAGAAGAGAGAAGTGCAGCAATTCCAGACTTGAGGATCAATTGAGTTCACCCCAACAATTAGGTAGCTATATCTGGCAGGTAAATTTAGGAGCAACCCTGACTAAACACCAGGGTGCTACAGCACCAAACTTTTATTTATTTATTTTTTTTTTAAAAAGGAGGTTTTTATCCGATTAATCGAAACCATAAAATCAGCCAACTAATAGTTAGTTGCAGCCCTAGATTGGAAACCCCCTGGAAGAGGGACCACATGTCTGCTCTGTATATAATAAATCTGCTGATATGTTGCCATCCATGGATTGCCCCCCCCCCCCACATCAAGATAATTTCATTTTTAATAAAGCTGGTTTTCATGACATTACTTTAATTATTTAATAAAAAGTAAACTAAGGATCTACGCTGCCCACAATGACAGGACGCAGACTCTCCGATGGCGGATCTATAGAGGACACATCTGGAAATGAAGGAGGTGGGTGGAAGACAATTCCTCACATTCCTTCCAAGGAAAACCTCATATTAGAGGAATTATCGGAGACAATGCCGGGGATCCAAGGCACCCTAGAGGAAACAGCCCCTCCCCCCTCCACAAATAAAGTCCTTCAAGCAGTATTTAAAGTGGTCGTAAACCTCAGATGTGAAATTTGAACAAAGCATATCCCTCTATAGTGTGTACTTGTCTCAGTCCAGAGCACTAAGTGTCATTTCTGTCTGCTGCCTCCTTCTTCTGCTATCACTTCTGACAAGTTTTCCTGACACCAAGAGAAAAATGGTGACAGGGCAGGGACCTCCAGCACACAGCCTGTGATTGACAGCCTCAGCTCTGTTCCTGTGTGCTTTGTGAAGGGGGGGGGCCGCTCTGTTAGTAGGGGAGGCGTGGATGTCTGATGTTTAACCCCTTCCCTGCCAGTGTCATTAGTACAGTGACAGTGCACGGCCACGCAATTGTCAGTTAACCACTTAAGGACCGAGCCTCTTCTTTTTTTTTTTTTTTTTTCTTGCTAGAAAATTTTAATATATATATATATATATATATATATATATATATATATATATATATATATATATATATATATATATATATATAATAAAATTTTCTAGCAAGAAAAAAAAAAAAAAAAAAAAGAAGAAGAAGAGGCTCGGTCCTTAAGTGGTTAACTGACAATTGCGTGGCCGTGCACTGTCACTGTACTAATGACACTGGCAGGGAAGGGGTTAAACATCAGACATCCACGCCTCCCCTACTAACAGAGCGGCGATCTGCCTTGTTTACATAAATCGCCATTCTGGCTCTCAGTCTAATGATCGGCCGGGTGTTGGCGGACAGAGCCTGCGGTACCCACAAATCAGCGGGTCGCTGGCCGTGCTGTGCGCCTCAGACCCGGAAGTGTTGGATCACGCATTAGGTGACGTGATCCACGCAGAGTGGCTGCCGTGCCGCAGTACATGTGCGGTGGACGGTCGTAAAGTGGTTTACCACCTCCCGCCCACGCTATAGCCAATAAAGACGCTGGGAGGGTGTCCATCCGAGAGTGTGCCGCCTGCGATTAGTAAGTCAATGAGACTCACAGATCAGCGTAAGGGGCTGATTCCGGCCCATTACCACGTGCTGATTACGTGATGTAAACAGAAGATCGTAATCAGCTTTTTTATTTTCCCCCTCACACTGACAGCATGAGAAGAAAAAAGCTGATTACCGGCTTCTGTCAGAGGGACATCGGTCCCATACACAGAGAGTCACTGCTGCTATGCAGTGCCCACCAGTGCCACCCATCAATGCCCAGTGCCACCTATCCATGCTCACTAGGGCAACCCACCAGTGCCACCTACAAGTGCCTATCAGTACCCCCCCCCCCCCCATCTGTGCAGACTTATCAGTGGAGGAAAATTACCTGTTTGCAAAATTTATTAACAAAATTTAAAAACGGTTTTGTATTTTTTTTTTTTTTTTTTTTTTTTAAAAGATCGAAATAAAAAAAAAAAAAAAAAAAAATGAAAATAAATAAAAAAAAAAACCCCAGGAGGTGAACAAATACCACCAAAAGAAAGCTCTATTTGTGTGAAAAAAAAAAATGATAAAATGTCATATGGGCACAGAGTAGCATGACCGCGCAATTGTCATTCAACATGTGAAAGCGCTGAAAGCTGAAAATTGGCCTGGGCAGGAAAGGGGTGAAAGTGCCCGGTAGGTAAGGGGTTAAAGAAGCCAAGAGACCAAAAATCACATCCACCTACCCCGGGTGTCTCTTCAGTGAGTACGGACGCCGCTTGCTTCGGGCTCATGCACAGCTGCAGCCATACCGGACAGGTTTTAATGAGTCGGTCCAAAATGCTGAGGCCGGATGATGGCGGGCGGCCATTTATAACCAGATTGGAGCAACGCGGAACCTCGGAGACTCCGACATCTGTGGAGCTGAAAGAGTGCGAGAATTAATACAAGAATCAGGACTTCATTTCCAACAGATTACAATTCCCAATGACGCTCTGCGGATAAAATATTTCGCTATCAAAAAGGGAGGAAACAGCCAGAGAGTGCCAGAGGATTAAGTTCATACAAATTCCAGGCAGCCAGTGAAATCAGCCTACTGTTCAATGTTATCCAGCAATCAGAAAGTCTATATAAAAAGCAGAACAGCCAAAAACTAGATAAGAAAAACTAGATAAGATGAATAGCCCATAAAAAAGGTAAAATAACCAGAGATCATGCTGCAATACTCAGCTTCAATCTAGAGATTTACCCTGCAGTACTTTTTTTCTGCCATTAGAGGTCCTCAGTTATATGGCCAGCTACAATCAGCTTCTTCACACTGCCCCCAGCTTGGGATTGGACAGTGAAAGAAGCAGCAGCACAGTGATGTGCTCATCTGTCACCCTCATCCAATCAGCATGCATCTTGGCTGTTACTTTGCCCTCTCCTCCAATCAGCATGCTTCTTGGCTGTTACTTTGCCCTCTCCTCCAATCAGCATGCATCTTGGCTGTTACTTTGCCCTCTCCTCCAATCAGCATGCTTCTTGGGTGTTACTTTGCTCTATCCTATAATCATATCTCCCAACATTTAGAGATGGGAATGAGGGACACCTACTAGCAAAACGTATGTAGGCATAGGACACACCCCCTTAAAAAGGAGAATTAACAAAAAAAATACAAAAAAAAAAAAAAAGTTAATTAAATCCATAAGGGCTTTTTTTAACCATTGCTATGGTACTACCACTACTACTTGGCTTATAAAGTTTACAAAAATGCAGCAATTTAGAAATCAGATAAAAGGTTTAGTGCTGGGAAACACTTTTTGAAAGATAAAACGTGCATTTTATATACATCTATATAGATCAGACCAGAATGAGGGACAAATGAGGAGGAAAGAGGGACAGAGGGACAGAGGGACAGAGGGACAGAGGGACAGAGGGACATTGCTCCAAATCAGGGACAGTCCCTCGAAATCCGGGACAGTTGGGAGCTATGCTATAATCCACATGCTTCTTTGCTGTTACTTTACCCTCTCCTCCAATCAGCATGCTTCTTGTCAGCACATGAACTGTTTCCCTCCTTGTGCAGATTGCAGAGCTGCATTACTTTGTGCCTGGAGTTTAGCTTTAAAACGTTAGTTTCGGTAGGGATGTGGAAGGGTTAGACCCTCTGTCAGGTTTCTATTGCTGTCTGTGTCCCTGCTCTAGAGATTCTCCCTGTGTATTTGTTCTGGTGACCATTAATATAAAAGTATATCAGCGCACGTATGTCACAAAATAAAAATGTAAATAAAAAATGAAGCAGCTGAACACCAGGGTAAACGATCAAATCCCTCTAGACAAATAATAATAAAAAAATAATAAAAGGTGCAGCGCTAACTCAATGGGTGACCATACAGAGAAATATATAATATATAATAAACCGGAAGCAAAAAGAAATGTCCAACAGTAAATGTCCCAAAAAGACTGACATAAATCCACCAGAGGTGTGATGATAACAGCAGACAATGATGTGTGATACTGGAACCCTTCACCATAGATCGAATGGCCTCTCACCTGGTCCTAAAGATAATCAGGCAATGATACAAGATCGGCAGACAAGGAGATCTACATGACAAGGGACTCCTCCGGATGATCAGATGGCAGGTGGGTATCATAAGCATGTAATCACAAAAGGGACAGACATAGTGCTCTCCGTATTCAAATGTTTATTGTAAAACGAATAAAATCAAACTTACATATCAGGCACTTCACAAGTGCCAGGAAACGAACATGGATACACAGTGTGTGAGCGGTGGAGCATGCGCAGTAGCAGCGGATGACGTCACGACGTCACGTTCTAGACGCGTTGCGTCCCAGTGGGCGAGGAAGTCCCCGCCCACTGGGACGCAACGCGTCTAGAACGTGACGTCGTGACGTCATCCGCTGCTACTGCGCATGCTCCACCGCTCACACACTGTGTATCCATGTTCGTTTCCTGGCACTTGTGAAGTGCCTGATATGTAAGTTTGATTTTATTCGTTTTACAATAAACATTTGAATACGGAGAGCACTATGTCTGTCCCTTTTGTGATTACATGCTTATGATACCCACCTGCCATCTGATCATCCGGAGGAGTCCCTTGTCATGTAGATCTCCTTGTCTGCCGATCTTGTATCATTGCCTGATTATCTTTAGGACCAGGTGAGAGGCCATTCGATCTATGGTGAAGGGTTCCAGTATCACACATCATTGTCTGCTGTTATCATCACACCTCTGGTGGATTTATGTCAGTCTTTTTGGGACATTTACTGTTGGACATTTCTTTTTGCTTCCGGTTTATTATATATTATATATTTCTCTGTATGGTCACCCATTGAGTTAGCGCTGCACCTTTTATTATTATTATTCTGGTGACCATTGTCCAGTATCAAAAATCTAAAAATGTTGGGTTGTCACCGAAACAGGAAATAGTGGAGAAATCTTCCACTGGTTAATAGTAGATGCAACTTTACCACAAAAAAAAAAAAAAAATTCTAGTTCAGTCATTTTAATTTTTTTTTTATTATTTAAATCTGCAGTTTTTATAACAATAATCCCCAGTGATCCTGCTAGGAGACTCCTTGTTTAGTTATTTCCTGTTATAAGGTGACAACACTGTCCCCATCTCCCAGTGGTGGTCCTGCGGTTGTCACCCTGTCACATGCTCTGGTGGAGACAACGTGCGGCCATAGAAGTGAGTGAGGTGGACAATGGACTGCCAAGTTGAGAAGAATAAACCGGCAGGTTTTTTTTTTTTTTTTTTGACACGTCAAATTTTTTTTTTAATCAGATAACCAACACATTCGTAATACATGTGCAGCACAGAATGTCCTACATTATGTACAGAGGAACAGATTGAACCCCCCCCCCCAATATTCGGCGTAGGTTTACCCCGAGTGCTCAGATTTCTCACCGCCAGTCCAATCTTATCTGCATCCTGCAGACACAATGGAAGGTTCCTTCTCCTTCCTGAGGAACATTCTGCATCTCCCATTAAAGGAAATTATGGAGAGGAAAATATTTGTTCCACCACTCTGGAAAATGCAGCGCAACTTCATCATCTAAAAATGTTTATGTTCCATATTTATAACATTCAGACAGCAGAAGACCAGCCAAAAATATATGAAAATAATGTATAAAAAAAATAATAAATAAATAATTCATAATATTTGTATGCAGATACAAATTTTGCTTTACAGAGAGCATGAACAAAAGAAAGGGAGCGAGTGTGCGTACAAGAGCGCGCGAGAGAGAAAGAGCGAGAACGCAACAGAGCACAAGCAAGAGAGAGTGCACGCACACACACCAGAGAGAGGGAGAGCACATGCACCAGGGGGAGCAAGCCAGAGAGCGTTTGCACGCAAGAGAGCGTGTGCGCACACGCACACACGAGAGAGAGCAGGAGAAAAAACACGAGAGCATTCAGAAGAGCCCTCTCTTTAGAGAAAAGAGAACGTGCAAGCATGTGCAAGAGTGAGTGCAAGACAAAAAATAAAATAATAAAAATATAATCATGTGTGCATGCAAAAGGGCACAAGAAAAAGCATGTGCGCAACAGAGGAAGCACATGTGCAAGAGAGCTCTCAAGAAAAAGAACGAGAGAAAACTCACACAGGAAGGAGAACGCACAAGGGAGAGTGCAAGAGATCTTTCAAGAGAAGTCGTGTGCAAGAGACAAGTGAGAAGGCTCTCAAAAGAGCGCGCACACACACGAAAAAATCATGCACACAGACAAGAGCACACACATGAAAGAGAAAAAAGAAAGAAAGAAGAAGAGTACACACAAAAGAGTGTATGACCAAGCATACAAGAGAGGGTGCGAGTGAAAGACAAAGTGACATTGTGTGCCTGAGCAGGGGCGGACTGACCATTCGGGCACTGCCCGAGGGCCCCATGTCACTAAGGGGCCCCATCAGGGTTGCCAGCCTCAATAAAACCAGGGACAGCATGTAAAAATCTGTGTTTTATTTTTAAATTCCAAGATTATAGCTGCCCCGCCTCTCCAGTATCTTTTCAGTGTGTGTATTCTGTGTGTGTCTATTGTGTGTCTGTGTGTATACTGTATGTATACTGTGTGGCCCCATAATCTATTGCCTGGGGGCCCCATAATCTTCTCCTATTGCCCAGGGGCCCCATAATCTTCTCCTATTGCCCGGGGGCCCCATAATCTTCTCCTATTGCCCGGGGGCCCCATGAGTTGTTAGTCCGCCCCTGTGCCTGAGAGACAAAGATCATGCATGTGTCCCAGGGTCACCTCTAGCTCATTCATCTTTGAATGTATTCATTCTGTTTGCTAGGCTGTTCACCACATAGTAGTAAGATGGCTTGGTTATTACCACCTGACTGCAAATGATGAATATGAAATTTACAATATTTCACATCTTAGTGAAAAGAAAAATGTAAAACTGGTAAATATTTCCCTTCTAGTTCTGGGCATCAGGTATACAGACAGACACTCTCCATTTCTTCAGGCTTAGTCTCCCACATTCCCCAGTGGTCAGCACTGACACCAGGTATAGAGAATACAGAGGGTGGTGCAGGCAGGGACATGTACTGCAAGCTGCAGATCTACATCACAGTGACAGGCTGGCCAGGAACAGGATGATCCCTGGAGGATCTGACTTCCTCCTCGGTTTCCTGTTGCTAATGACAACAAACATCACATCAACAATGTCCTCATAGCTGGCAGTCAGGGCCGAGAAGGAAACTATCCAACATCCCGGCACACGGCCCAGAATTCCACACGGATCCCGGCTGGATTATTATTCCATGCCCAGTATGGGGAGATCAGCACTGAATTCTATATAGATACAATGTAACAGTCACAGGGCAACAACCAATCAGGAACCAGTTTACATACAGCTGTTACAGATGGCTATCCAATTCAATAGATATAATTGTGTTTTCCACATGCAGACCAAATTCTAAAAAAAAAAAAAAAAAAAAAAAAATTAAAAAATGATGTGAAATAAAAGAACAGGATTTATATACTGAATATGAACACATAAAATATACTTAAAGAGTAAGTCCACTTTTGTTGAGAACTATACCGTACACGCCCCTCTGGGTGTTGCAGATTCCGACCTTTTGTTGCTCTGAAGAAATAACCGAAAACTGAAATTCCTATTGCTGAAGATGCCTAAAATTTGACATCTTACTTTAGTGCAGACTTCTGAGGAAATCAGTGAGCCAATCACAAGCAGAAGGTGATATTTCATGGGGCATTCTGTACACAAAAAATAGTAAACCCACCTCCGAAGAGCGATTCAAGCTTTAATTAGGTGGTGAGGCGGCAAAGTGATGCCTTCGCACTGCCTGTTATCCTATTTTTGCCAAACAAATGCACCACAAGGCACACGGTTGTGTAGCATATGCAGTGCTTCTCCATTTGCTTTATTGGGTCACGTTCATTAGGCTTACCACCCCCCAAATGGCATGGTTTAGGAAAAGTTTTTGGGTGGGGACACTACAAAACAGCCACCAATCCCATGTCCAAACCTAGCTTCCAACTGTACGTCTCCAAATGGAGGAGAAAAAAAAAAAAAACAAAAAAAACAAAAAACAAAACACAAAAAGGAGATACATTACATACTGGAGGAGTAGTCTGTACAAAAATAAACAAACATTGTATATTAGAGAAGACGACTGTAAACAAAAAGAAAAATTGTATCTTTTTGTTTACAGTCTTTATTAGTATACAATGTTTTTTGTTTAGTCCTCTCCCCTGGTACAGTGGTTCTCAACCCCGTCCTCAAGTACCCCCAACAGGCCATGTTTGGGGAATTTCTCTTAGGCTACTTTCACACTGGGGCGGTGGGGGCGTCGGCGGTAAAACAGCGCTATTTTTAGCGCTGCTTTACCGTCGTTTTTGCGGCGGTATTCGGCCGCTAGCGGTGCAGTTTTAACCCCCGCTGGCGGCCGAAAAAGGGTTAAAACTGCTCGCATGGCGCGGCTACAGCCGCGCTGCCCCATTGATTTCAATGGGCAGGAGCGGTTTAGGAGCGGTTTATACACTGCTCCAAAGATGCGGTTTGCAGGAGTTTTTTTTTTTTTTCTCCTGCCAGCGCACCGCTTCAGTGTGAAAGCCCTCGGGCTTTCACACTGAACAAACAGTAGCGGCAGTTTTAGGTCGGTTTGCAGGCGCTATTTTTAGCGCAATAACGCCTGCAAACCGCCCCAGTGTGAAAGGGGCCTTAGATAAAATAGCGGTCCAAAATACCAAGCTGTTGACTCTGATTTAAAGCACCTGCGCAAGATAAAGGAAAACCTGCAAACATGGCCTGTTGGGGGTACTTGAGGACAGGGTTGAAAACCACTGATCTAGTATACAATTTTTTTTTGTTTAGTCTTCTCCTCTAGTATACAAATGTATCTTTGTTTACAGTCATCTCCCCTGGTATACAATATATACTAGAGGAGAAGACTGTAAAACAAAAAGATAGCTTGTATACCAGATGGCAAAAAAAAAAAAAAAAAAAAAAAACACACAACAACAACAACAACAACAACAACAACAACACCAGGGGGAGAAGACTATCTATATCTATATTATGGGAAGACTGAAAAAAAAAAAAAAAAAAAAAAAAAGAGGATTCACCCTCTCAATTTGTCTCGTTTACCATTATCAATTCTTGCACGTTTTGGGTTGTTGTCTCCAGAACAGGAATAGAGAAGTCTACTGATGGGGACACTTTGCAGGGATTTCCTCTCACTTCCTGTTGTGGCTTTGGGACAGGAAGTGAAGGGAAATCTCCCCGTTTGCCTTTAGTTCTACTTTAAAGGACCTTCATCATTAAGGGGTTAATTTTCTGAACGGTCATCACAGACCAATGAGCAGGCAGAAGATGTAAAGAAACCGAAACCCCCCCACCTGACTAGGACTACTAATAGATGACCGTAAACAGGATATCTGGATTGTGGTGGACGATGGAATCTCCCGAATAAAAGGTCACTTGTGGTTTTACAGTCAGAGAAAAATCAGTAAAAAGAAGGACAGAAGATGTTTTTTCTTTTCACTATAGCCTCACTGGTGACACCGAGTCCTCCCTTGTTTTATTCATGGAAAGGTTGTCACCTTTTATAAAGCGGTACTCCTGCCTCGAGGAGGCTGCTGACCCCTCCTGCTAATGCTTGTTGCCTGGCTGCCAACCTGATCCCATGGCAGAAGTACTTTCAACATGGAAGATCAGGAATTCTGACATGGATGTCAGTTATCGACTCGGACAGCCAGGCGACCAGCGGGTTCGCTAGCAGCCTCTATTCAGCCACTTCCTGCGCTCCAGTGATGGTTGCATGGCATTTCTAGTGGCGGGTTTCCTGATGGTGACAAAAGTGGACCATGTCTGTAATGTGCATTAAAACAGCTGCTATAGTCTATCGGAGGCCCATGTGACAACCCAATAGCACAATTTAAAGACAGGGACAGAGTGTTGTCATATCAATATGTCGTATAACAGGAAGTGCCTGAACAAGATTTCCATGGCAGAATCACCAGAGATTTTAACCACTTGTTGACTGCCCTATAGCAGTTTTACTGCTACAGGGCGGGCAGCTGAGCGCTGGATACGCGGTACTGCATTTCCGCCTGCAGGGGGCGCGCGCACGTTGCTTCTGCTGTGATAATTCACAGCAGAAGCTGATCTGTGGCTGCCGGGCAATTGATGTCCGCCGGCACCCGCCGATCGTCCGGCAGAGACACAGAACGGTGCTCTGCCTATATAAACAAGGCAGAGTTCTGTTCTGACAGAAGGGGAGGGATGGAGTTTGTGTTCCTGCAAAGCAGGGAATAGAATCCATCTCTTCCCCTAGTAAAAGCAGCACACATGGTAAAACACAAACACCAGCTAGGCACACAGTTAACCGTTTGATCGCCCCTGGTGTTAACCCCATCCCAGCCAGTGTCATTAGTACAGTGACAGTGCATATTCATGATCATTGTATTAGTGTCACTGGTTCCTGCAAAGTGTCAGTTAGTGTCCGACGGTACCAAATTTATATATATATATATATATATATATATATATATATATATATATATATATATATATATATATATATATATATATATATATATATATATATATATATATATATTTTTTTTTTTGCTTTTATTAATTATAATTAGATTTTTTTTTTTTGTACAGTAGTTTGTAGACACTATAATGTTTACGTAAACAAATTGGGATTTTTTTTTTATTTTAACAAAAATATGTAGAAGAATAATATTGGCCTAAATTGATGAAGACTTTTTATTGGATATGTTTTATAGCAGAAAGTAAAAGGTGTTTTTTTTTTTTTGTTTTTTAAAAACACAAAAGAACAACACACACACACACACACACACACACACACACACACACACACCAAGAAAAAAAAAAAAAAAAAAAAAAAAAAAAAAACAACACAGGTGATCTAATACCACCAAAAGAAAGCTCTATTTGTGGAGGAATTTTTTTCTTTATGGGTACAGTGTTGCATCACCGCAATCGTCAATAAAAAAAAATATATATATATATATATATATATATATATATATATATATATATATATATATATATATATATATATATATATATATATATATATATATATATACATATACATATACATATACATACACACGCACACGCCACTAGATGGAGATGGTGATCATAGGACATAATCATATTACAAGCAATATTGCAAACATTGGTGGTGCTTGTGCGAATGGTTAGGACATCCTCACCGTAGTCGTTTTATACATAGACCTTCTTTTTCAGTCATATTTCAGAAAACGCGTATAATTTCTGCACAGGTTTCTGGCCAGTGAGGCCGGTGCTATGTTATGCCAGAGATCCTCACAATGTGAAAATCACAGAACAGTCAGCCAACACAAAAAGCATGATCTGCCTTCAGAAGAATCATTTCAGCGAGCAGCACGCCGGAGAGGACTGACCCAGGAAATCAAAATTCAAAGCAAGATGACAAAAACCACACGGCGTTCATAAAAAGTTATTTATAACTCTCTGCAAAGACGCTGAAGACCTCAAATGTGCTCTGCTCAGCTCTATCAGATGTATGGAGCACAGATCTCAATAACTGATAATGCTGATGAATGCAGCAGATGCCTTTACACACACATGAACTTTAAATGGCATTAGTCCGTAGGGTTCAATATTGAGTTGGCCCACCCTTTACCACTATAACAGCTTCAACTCTTCTGGGAAGGCTTTCCACAAGGTTTAGGAGTGTGTCTATGGGAATGTTTGACCATTCTTCCAGAATTGCATTTGTGAGGTCAGGCACTGATGTTGGGCAAGAAGGCCTGGCTCGCAGTCTCCGCTCTAATTCATCCCAAAAGGTGCTCTACCGGGTTGGTCGATCAAGTTCCTCCACCCCAAACTCGCTCATCTAGGTCTTTATGGACCTTGCTTTGTGCACTGGTGTGCAGTCACGTTGGAAAAGGAAGGGGCCACCCCAAAACTATTCCCACAAAGTTGGGAGCATGAAATGGTCTTGGTAGGCTGATACCTTAAGAGTTCCCTTCACTGGAACTAAGGGGCCAAGCCCAACCCCTGAAAAACAACCCCACACCATAATCCCCCCTCCACCAAATGATTTGGACCAGTGCACATTGCAGCTATTGTAATAGCTAGATGACTGGGGGCAGAGCAACTCCAAAACTGGAGCTCTTGTGGGATGTTCCTGGTCTGCAGTGGACAGGACCGACTGACCAAAAGTGGTCCAAGGAAGAAAAAAATGGCCAAGTAGGGATTAATGCACATGGAGAGCAAAAGACTGGTCCATGTAGTCCAATCCAATAGCAGAGCTACTGGAGCTCACATTTTTGAAAAAGTGAATGCTGGTTCTGATAGAAAGGTGTCAGAACACACAGCGCATCGCAGTTTGTTGTGTATGGCGTTGTGTAGCTGCAGACTGGTCAGGGCGTCCATGCTGACCCGTGTCCACAGCCAAAAGTGCCTACAATGGGCACATGAGCATCAGAACCAGACCACAGAGCAATGGAAGAAGGTGGCCTGGTCTGATGAATTCAAGAATGGTTTGAGGAATGCAACAGCAAGTTTGGGGGTAATGACTTGGCCTCAAAATTCTCCAGAGCTCATTCCAATTGAGCATCTGTGGGATGTGCTGGGAAAAAAAAAAAAAAAAGTCTGATCTACGGAGGCCCCACCTCACAACTTACAGGAATTAAAAAGGATCTGCTACTCACAGCTTGGTGCCAGATACCAGAGCGTACCTTCAGAGGTCTAGTGGAGACCATGCCACAACAGGTCAGGGCTGTTTTAGTGGCATAAGGTGGACCTACTCAATATTAGGTGGGTGGTCATTTTATGGTGGATGATCATAAGGTTATGGCTGATCAGTATACATCTGATTTTGGCTTTAAAGCTAGCCAGGTCAGTCTTTAATGTTGGACCATGGGCAAAAATTTTTTTTTGTGTGTCCCAATCCCCACTCAGACATATAATAAATAGCAGATAGACTCAAAATCAGTTCACTGCAGCAGATCAGGAAGAGATTGATTGGATTGGACAGCACACATTACGGCTCAGTGTTTAGTTGTTAAAGGTTACTGCACATCCTTACCACTCACTAATTGGTTGCTAGAGGTTACTGCACATCATTATTGTTGCTCACTACTTGGTTGCTAGAAATTACAGGAGATCATTACTGTTCACCGATTTGTTGCTGAAGGTTACTGCACATCATTACCACTCACTGGTGCTAGAGGTTATGGCACATCATTACAGCTCACTGGTTGGTTGCTAGAGGTTACTGCACATCCTTACCACTCACTGGTGCTAGAGGTTACGGCACATCATTACAGCTCACTGGTTGGTTGCTAGAGGTTAGAGCACAACATTACAGTGCAGTGATGAGGGGTGCGCTATGTACAGAGTGCAGGGTTGAGGGGTGCATCTCCCCCCCACAGTACAAAGGTCTCTTCCCCAGTTCAGAGCTCCCCCAGTTCCTCTCCCACCACCTAGAAAATTTCAGAGTGGAGCTGCAGAGTACTCACACTGTCTCTGTGCAGGCTGCCAGTCAGGAGGAGCTTCTCTGTGTAGATTCCCTGCCCCTCCCTCCTCTGCTCTCCTATAGCATTTGGCGCTCGCATAGCTTCCCCTGCCCCTTCCTCCTCTGCTCTCTCATAGAGATCGATGTATAGAGGAGGGAGGCGTTTGAGCGGCCGCGGGGAGAGGAGCGCTGTCACTTGTAAAAACAGAGGCAGCGCTTCTGTATTCACAAGCGACAGAACCGAGCAGCGCCAGAGGTGGCTGAACTCTGGCTGAAACAAAACCCCCATTCATCCCTCAAAAACTGTTTTGAGGGATGAATGGGGGGTATTTGTGCTAGAAGGGAAATTTGGGAGAGGTGGGAAGAGGTTGTGTACTCGGAGAGGAAAATTTGAAGGGTAGAGTAGCTGTGCTGGAGGGATTTCAGCAGGGGAAGCAGATTTGTACTGGGAGGAGGGGGAATTTATGCTTAGGAGGGAAAGCATGCAGATTAGTGCCAATTTTTATTTTTTTTATGGGGGGGGGGGGCGCTGTTTGAACTGGGCTCTAGATAACCTTGTCCCGGCACTCATAGGAGGCACCCACAGCATCGTTTCCTGGGGATTGCTCCCTAGCTCACAGTTGCCTGCCGGTGATCAGCTGGGAGGAAACATCAGAAGGGAATCTGGGGATGCAGCTTTTTACAAAATATCAAAAAGGTGTTCCGGGGATGTCACTTTACACACCAGAAAATGTGTCCAGTCTTCCTCAGTTCTCCAAACTTTGCTAAAAGGAACCGAAAAATAACTGATGAGGAATGCAAAAGAGATGTCTGGGCCTTATGTGTAACTGCAGTTATATTTTAAAGAAGTAGTGGTCAACTTTATGAATGTAAGGGCTACCCACATCACCAATGTATAGTATTTAGTGAATGTTATGCTACAAAAATTTCTTAGAGACTGCAGACCTACGCCGGGAGATGGTCAGAGACTGCAGACCTACGCCGGGAGATGGTCAGAGACTGCAGACCTACGCCGGGAGATGGTCAGAGACTGCAGACCTACGCCGGGAGATGGTCAGAGACTGCAGACCTACGCCGGGAGATGGTCAGAGACTGCAGACCTACGCCGGGAGATGGTCAGAGACTGCAGACCTACGCCGGGAGATGGTCAGAGACTGCAGACCTACGCCGGGAGATGGTCAGAGACTGCAGACCTACGCCGGGAGATGGTCAGAGACTGCAGACCTACGCCGGGAGATGGTCAGAGACTGCAGACCTACGCCGGGAGATGGTCAGAGACTGCAGACCTACGCCGGGAGATGGTCAGAGACTGCAGACCTACGCCGGGAGATGGTCAGAGACTGCAGACCTACGCCGGGAGATGGTCAGAGACTGCAGACCTACGCCGGGAGATGGTCAGAGACTGCAGACCTACGCCGGGAGATGGTCAGAGACTGCAGACCTACGCCGGGAGATGGTCAGAGACTGCAGACCTACGCCGGGAGATGGTCAGAGACTGCAGACCTACGCCGGGAGATGGTCAGAGACTGCAGACCTACGCCGGGAGATGGTCAGAGACTGCAGACCTACGCCGGGAGATGGTCAGAGACTGCAGACCTACGCCGGGAGATGGTCAGAGACTGCAGACCTACGCCGGGAGATGGTCAGAGACTGCAGACCTACGCCGGGAGATGGTCAGAGACTGCAGACCTACGCCGGGAGATGGTCAGAGACTGCAGACCTACGCCGGGAGATGGTCAGAGACTGCAGACCTACGCCGGGAGATGGTCAGAGACTGCAGACCTACGCCGGGAGATGGTCAGAGACTGCAGACCTACGCCGGGAGATGGTCAGAGACTGCAGACCTACGCCGGGAGATGGTCAGAGACTGCAGACCTACGCCGGGAGATGGTCAGAGACTGCAGACCTACGCCGGGAGATGGTCAGAGACTGCAGACCTACGCCGGGAGATGGTCAGAGACTGCAGACCTACGCCGGGAGATGGTCAGAGACTGCAGACCTACGCCGGGAGATGGTCAGAGACTGCAGACCTACGCCGGGAGATGGTCAGAGACTGCAGACCTACGCCGGGAGATGGTCAGAGACTGCAGACCTACGCCGGGAGATGGTCAGAGACTGCAGACCTACGCCGGGAGATGGTCAGAGACTGCAGACCTACGCCGGGAGATGGTCAGAGACTGCAGACCTACGCCGGGAGATGGTCAGAGACTGCAGAACTACTGAATGCCCATCAGAGGGCGGTAGGAACAGCCTACAGTGTGAAATTGCCCTTAGGGTTAATCCCTCTTTAAAAAAATAAATAAATAAAATCGATCCAAAACCAAACATTTTTTCCGGCTCTGCTTACATATAGGGTCAGTTAATCACCTGAGATTCACATGGGTTTCACACAGGATTTAATTATTAAACTTGGGTGAATACAAAAAGGATAGATTTTTTTTTTTATTTACATTCCTGAAGCAGAGATTGTACATATACACATTTGTGTGGATCTCCTGAACCGCACCCAGAATTTATTCTCTATATATAGAATTATTATTTCAGATCTCTATCCCTGTACACATGTCATAGTGATGTCACGTCCTGTGTAAAGTTTATAGTCTGGAAGAATCGGCCCTGTGTTTTATTTATTTTGGGACGCACTGATTGCCAACTTTTATAGCAACTGCGCTGGGGGTTATTCAAGTTGGTAACTTTGCAGCGCCGGGGTCCTGGACTGGATTCCCACTGAGATCTTGCATGGAGTCTGTACTTTCTCCCTTTACATTTCTGTGGCTGTTCCCCTCCCCCACCTCCAGCTAACTTTCTTACCTGAACTCGTCTCTCACTGATCTATTTTTCTACTGAGCTTTGCAGAATACAAGCTATTGTATGCATTAGGCAAGGGAGGTCTTTTTTTTTTTTTTTTTTTTTTTAAACAAAAGAAAAAGAAGAAGGATGGTCATTCTTTATGGCGCAATCTGTAATACAATAAGTCATCAACCACAAGCCACATGGGCGGCCTGACAATCAATGGCTGATGCCACCTCCTTGCTGCAGGTAGCCTGACATACGCCGCTTCCTGTCTATGGGTAGTCTAGCATTATAGAAGAAGAGCGCAGAGTTCCGTACATTAGCAAAATGAACGAATCCAGAGACGGGTAACAAAAAATGGTGAAAGGTCTGAGAGATAAAAACATATCAGGAGAGACTTCGGGAACCTCACCGCACGAAGACCAGGCTTTTTCTGGCACTTGTTTACAAGTTTATATAGATGCAATTTTCTAGCAAAAAAAAATGGAATAAAATGGCGATCGTTGTATATTTTTATGTCATTGGAGCAGCAGTTTTTCAAACGCAATATTTTTGGAAAAACTAGATATTTATGAATTAAAAAAATAAATATATATATTTTTTTGTACAATTTGACAGATGAAGTTACGCCGAGTAAATGGATAACTAACATGTCACACTTTAAAATTGCGGTAGTTGAAAACGCCTTTACAGGCTATCGGTATAAAATTATAAAAAGGTGGTCTGGCGCTAGAATTATTGCTCTCGCTCTAACTTTCGCGGCGATACCTCACATGTGTGGTGTGAACACCGTTTACATATGCGCGCGTGACCTTCGTATGCATTCGCTTCTGCGCGCTTGCTGTGAAACACATAGAAGATAAATGGGCTGAGCGTCCGTTCGATTCCCTCATATTGTGTTCACATCTATGCATGTTCAGTGTTTCTGCAGGGCTTTTTATGCTTTTTTTTTTAGGTTTTATTTTTTGGGAAAATTGGTTGTTGGGCAGATTTAAAAAATGCAAAATGAAAAAAAAAAAAAAAAAAAAAAAAACAACACACATTGGTGCCTTAGGCTTGGTTCATACCTATGCATTTTTCATGCATTTTGCACTACAGAACGTGTTCCATAGGAAAACCATGTTAAATGGACTGTAGTGCGTTTCTGAAAAATGCAAAAAGCACTAAGGCTTCTTTCACACTTCTGCAACTTGGGACTGCAAAGTCGCATGGCAAGTCGTACCCCACGATTTTAAATGAGTACCCTTCATATCTGTGCGACTTCAAGTCGCAGCGACTTAAAAGTAGTCCCTGCATTACTTTGATGGTTCCATAGACCTCAACATTACACAGGCATGGCTTGAAGCCACGGCAAAAATTGCTGCAAAATCGCACGAGTGTGAAAGGGGCCTTACAATGCATAGGTGTGAACCAGACCCTTCATGTGAAGAGTCTGATCAGGGCTGCATGTCAGTTTTTCAGGAGGACCTGATCGCCTCCATGGACTGGCGGGTGTGAGGCCCAATTCACATCTATGCAGGTTGCAGTTTGCGTTTTTCAATACACATTTTGGGTCCATTGAAGTCTATGGAACCAAACAAACAGAAAAATGTCCCTGGCCCTTTCCATAAATTGCACAGATGTGAACTACATCCATGGGAAACCATGTTTCCCATGGACTGTAGTGAGTTTCTGCAAAACTGAAAAATGCACAAAAAACAAAAAAACAACACACAACACACACTAGGTGTGAACCAGGCCTATTTACACCTATGCATGTTGCTTTTGAGCGTTTCTGCAGTGCTTTTTCGTATTTTTTTTTTTTTACCGCCATTTGCGCATTTTATTTATTTTTTTTATTTGTTGTTGGGTAGATTTAAAAACCGCGATACACGCTTTTCTGCAGCTTCTCCATTGGAGAAAAAAAAAAAAAGGCATTTTTAAATAAATACAAAAAGTCCCTGACCCGTTCCAAGAACCCAGAGGCACAAAAATGCATTGATGTGAATGTGTTCCATAGGAACCCATGTAAAAAAAAAAAAAAAAAAAAAATATATATTGTCCTGCGTTTCTGCAAAAAACGCATTGGTGTGAAAAGAACCAAACTGACTTGCAGCCATTTACACCCAATCAATTAAAAATAAATAATAATATAATAACAACATCATATTGTGAATCCAAAATAACAGCAATTTGTAGCTAGAGAGAAAAACTAAAAATTTGCAACAAAACTGAAATTTAAGAGATATGTGTGTGTATATCTCTTAAATTTCAGTTTTGTTGCAAATTTTTAGTTTTTCTCTCTAGCTACAAATTGCTGTTATTTTGGATTCACAATATGATGTTGTTATTATATTATCTCTCCCTCCACACACACACACACACACACACACACACGACTTAAATACATATATAAATTATTTCAGTTATTTTTTATTTATTTTTTTGTAAAAATAAAGTAAGGGGCTCTTTTCACACTGATGCATTTTTTGCGGAAACGCAGGACAATTTTTTTTTTTTTTTTTTACATGCATGTATGCATATATACACACAGACACAGCCCTGTAGCAGATGCATGGCAGTGCCACCAAGGGCGGCTTCACACCGCCCTGCTAAGGCACAGCAAACCACAGTTTTTATGCGGGTAAGCTGCGTTTTTCCCAGAAAGCGCACCAAAACTCCTGCATCTTTGATGCTCTTCCTGAAATCGCACCTGTGAGATCTCATAGAAGTCAAACAGGAAAAGTTCAGCTAACCCGCATGAAAACCACATGTTAGCTGCACTTTGCCCAGAGCACAGCAGGACTGCTCCAGGGCAGTGTGAAGCCACCCCAATTGTTTTTTTGGTACCCACACAGATCTGCTGCCCAACCACCTTAGAAAAAAGGAACAGGGACTTCTTTTCTGCGTTTCTCAGGCAGCAGCACATGCGCAGTCAGTCGCAGCTGTAGGTGTGAGCCCAGCGACAATGCTGAATGCAGCAGCTGCGACTGATCCGAGGTCACATTTGCAGGATCTGCACAGCCAATGACGCGGCCAGGTACGGTACCTCCTGTAGACCCTGACAGACGTCCTGCGGGCGCGGCCTGACGCACCTCTCCCCCTTCGAGCGTTCCTGTCCGCCATAAACTAGAATCTCCGGTGGATGGGCGAAGCAGCAGGGCAAGCTGGGATGTGTCCTTTCAGGGTGGAGTGGGTGTGTGCGAGTGTGAACATTCCTCTACTGCCTGAGAATTCCACACTCATCACTCCCCCACCACAACCTCCAACACTTCCCACACTGCAGACCTGTCCCCTGCAGGGGCATTCCCGGGGGCCCCCCCCCGCAGACCCCCACAATAGACAAAACCTTCCCTTGAAGTTCTGGACAGAGTAGAAGGATTTAAACCCCTGACAGTTTATTCCTTTGCTGCCATTTGTGTCCCATTGGCAAGATTCCCCTTCACTCCCTGTCCTGGAGACACAACAGGAAGTTTAAAGAAATTTCTACAATCTGAGAGAACGCGTTACCAGAACTGGTGTCTCTATTGGGAGATTTCTCTTCACTTCCTGTCCTGTAGACAACTTCTTAGGAGGAAATCTCCACAAATTTAGATGAATTCCCCTCTTAGTACGGTCGTCACCAGAACAGGTGTCCCCCACTAGAAAAAAAATTTCCCTTCACTTCCTCTTGGAAGTGCAGCAGGAAGTAAAAGTATTTCTCTACAAAAATTCAGGAAGTTGCCACCAGAACAGATGTCCCCATTGAAAGTTTCCTGCTCTTCCTGTCCTGGAGGCACAACAAGCAATGAAAGGAAATCTCTACATGTTAAGAGGAATTCTCCGCTTAGATAGTTGTCACCAGAATAAGGTGTCCCCCATTAGAAGACTTCCCTTCACTTCCTGTCCTACAGATGCAACAAGCAGTAAAACTAAATATCTACAAAATTGAGGGGAAGTCCCCTCTCAAGAAGCTGTCACCAGAATAGGTGTCCTCAATAGAAGATTTCCTTTCACTTCCTGTCCTGGAGATGCAAGGTGAAGTGAAAGGAAATCTCTACAATTTGAGGGGGGAATGGTCACCAGAAATGGTGTCTCCATCGGAAGATTTCCCTTCACTTCCTGTCCTGGAGAAACAACAAGCAAGGAAAAGGAAATCTCTACAAATTGAGGGTCTATCCCCTCAAAGTGTTGTCACCAGAACTAGACGTGTCCCCGTTGAAGGGAAATCTTCCACTTCCTGCCCTGGAGATACAAGGTGAAGTGAAAAGAAATCCCTACAATTCGAGGGGGAATGGTCACCAGAACTGGTGTCTCCATTCAGAGATTTCCCCTTCACTTCCTGTTCTACAATGCACAAGAAGTAAAAAGGAAAAAACAAAACAAAAAAAAACCAAAAAAACAAATTGAGGGGGAAGTCCCCTCCCAGGAAGATGTCCTCAATAGAAGATTTCCCTTCACTTCCTGTCCTGGAGACGCAAACTGAAGTGAAAGGAAATTTCTAAAATTTGAGGGAAATGGTCACCAGAACTGGTGTCTCCATTCGGAGATTTTCCCTTCACTTCCTGTCCTGTAAATGCAGTAGGGAAATAAGAGGGATTTCTCTACAAATTGAGGATTCCCCTCTCAAGGGGTTGCCAACAGTACAGGTGTCCTCATGGAAAGATTTTCCTGTACTTCCTGTTCTGGAAATGCAGAAGGAAGAGGATTTATTTACAAATTGAGGAGGAAGCCCCTCTGAGGAAGTTGCCACAAGAACAGATGTCCCCATTAAAAGATTTTCATGCACATCCTGTCCTGTAGCTGCAACAAGCAATGAAAGGAAATGTCTACATATTGAGGGGGAATTCTCCTTATATATAGTTTTCACCAGAACAGGTGTCCCCATTGGAAGATTTCCCCTTCACTTCCTGTCCTACAATTGCAACTAGAAGTAAAGGGAAATCACATTGAGGGGGGGGGGGGCTGTTACCAGAATAGGTGTCCCCATTAAAAGATTTCACTTCCTGTCCTGGAGACATGACAAGCCATTATAGGAAGTCCCCTCAAGAAGTTGTCACCAGAACAGGTGTCCTCACTAGCAGATTCCCCTTGACTTCCTGTCTTGGGGACACAACAAGCAATGAAAGGAAATCTCTACAAATTGAGGGTATATCCCCTCATACAGTGTTGTCACCAGAGCCAGAAGTGTCCCCGTTGGAAGATTATTCCCTCACTTCCTGTTCCAAAAAACACAAGGAGTCTATCCACAAATCTGGGCCGCACCACCCAGTGCTTTAGAAGTTTGGCTCAGGGCCAGGACAAGGGGTGGGCAGAAGTGTCAGATGCCCAGGGCGCATGGAGGGATGGGGGCACCACAGGTTCCTTCTACTGTAAGGCTGACAGGAGTAGTGACATCACTACTTCTGTCAGCCAAGCACTGGAAGCGGCAAGGAGAGATCCAGGAGGAGGTGTGGGCTGTGCTCTCTCTCACCCTCCTCATAAGCTCGCACATAATGAAGGTCAGGGGCGCAATTTGGCATCTTTGCCCCGGGCACCGGATGATCTTGTCCCGGCACTGGTCTGGCTTTTTTCTTTTACTGAAAGACCAACACTTCCAGGCCCTGGGTCCCCTGCAGATCTTAATGGTTCCTCCCCCATATGTCATCACAGGATATGACAGATTGGAGATGTGCCGGAGGAACCAGTGAAAGGGTAGGAGGGTCCAGGGGTAGATTCTGATCTGGAATGGAGCGGTGTTTGGCAGCATGGTCAGCAGGGAGGCATGTAGGGTTGGAGATTTTCATTATATGACATACGAGTCCTTGAGAATGAGGTCTTCATTGTACCCATCCCCTACTACCCAGATCTTCATTCTGCCCGGCCGCTACTACCCAGATCTTCATTCTACCCGGCCGCTACTACCCAGATCGTCATTCTACCCAAGCAATGTCCCATAATAACAACGTGAAAGAGGTTTGAAGTCTTTGCAAATTTATTAAAAATAAAAAAACGAAAAAAATCCCATGTACATAAAAGTGTTCACATCCTTTTCCATGACACCCAAAATTGAGCTCAGGTGCCTCCTGTTTCCACTGATCATCCTTGAGATGTTTCTACAACTTGATTGGAGTCCACCTGTGGTAAATTCAGTTGATTGGACATGATTTGGAAAGGCACACACCTGTCTATATAAGGTCCCACAGTTAACAGTGCATGTCAGAGCAAAAACCAAGCCATGAAGTCCAAGGAATTGTCTGTAGACCACGAAGACAGGATGGTATGGAGGCACAGATCTGGGGAAGTGTACAGAAAAATTTCTGCAGCATTGAAGGTCCCAATGAGTACAGTGGCCTCCATCTGTAAATGGAAGACGTTTGGAACCACCAGGACTCTTCCTAGAGAGGGCCACCCGGCCAAACTCAGCCATCGGGAGAGAAGGGCCTTAGTCATTGAGGTGACCAAGAACCCGATGGTCACTCTGGCAGAGCTCCAGTATTTCTCTATGAAGAAGGAGAACCTTCCAGAAGAAGGACCATCTCTGCAGCATTCCACCAATCAGGCCTGTATGGTAGAGTGGCCAGACGTAAGCCACTCCTCAGTAAAAAAAGCACATGACAGCCCACCTGAGGTTTGCCAAAAAGGCACCTGAAGGACTCCCACACCATGAGAAACACAATTCTCTGGTCTGATGAAACAAAGATTGAAGTCTTTGGCCTGAATGGTAAGCGTCAAGTCTGGAGGAAACCAGGCACCGCTCATAACCTGGCCAATACCATCCCTACAGTGAAGCATGGTGGTGGCAACATGCTGTGGGGATGTTTTTCATCGGCAAGAACTGGGAGACTAGTCAGGATCGAGGGAAAGATGAATGCAGCAATGTACAGAGACGTCCCTGGTAAAAACCTGCTCCAGAGCATTTTGGACCTCAGACTGGGGAGAAGGTTCATCTTCCAATAGGACTACGACCCTAAGCACACAGCCAAGATAACAAAAGAAGTGGCTATGGGACAATTCTGTGAATGTCCTTGAGTGGCCCAGCCAGAGCCCAGACTTCAATCCGACTGAACATCTCTGGAGAGGTCTGAAAATGGCCGTGTACTGACAAGGCTGCTGTTAGCAATCACGGGGCTCCATACAGCCTGGTCATAAGTTTATCAGTCCTTTACTCTGTAACCTCAGCTGGACAGATGAATGAATAGTAAGCACTCCGAAGCTTCTTGCTCATTCACAAACTGAAGCATAACAAAACAGTTTGGACACGTGACGAATAGACACAGGAGTGATTGGCACCGATCACTCACTGTGTTTATTCAGGAACAGAAGGGGCCAAAAAAATGACATTTACCAGCCCCTTCCCCCACTCTCCATCCTGAAAGATTCCCCTGTGTGCCCACAGCAACTGCTGGCAGGAGAGGAGGGAAGCCAGGAGCACTGCAGCGAAAAGGGGCACACAAGGGGGGTCCGGACAGCAGATGGAAGGGACACATGTGCTAGAAGCAATCCCCTGCAGTGCAGCCGGAGGGAGAAAGAAGAGGATAAGCTGGCAGCACTGCAAGGGGAGGCAGAGGATTAGAGTGTGCCAGGGGCGTTGCTAGGTCTACAAAAGATCTGGGGCTAGAGCCCATAGCAGCAAAGTAAAGAGAGTCATACGCTTAGGCGGGCATACACACATATACAGGTATACAGAGAGGCTGGTATTAGTGGTATAGACAGGCTGGGTATATACTGAGAGGCTGGGTATACAGAGTTTCCCCCCTCCCCCTCCATATGGTCTGCACTGTTCCTCCCGACTCTATGATATGGGTGGAGAAAGGGAGGAGACTCACTCTCACACTGATCTCCAGCTGTCACTGGAGCATGGAGTGCAGACTCAGTGAGAGCGCCGCGGCTGTGCGGGAAGCGCTGTGTCCAGCGGCCTGCGACTCCCAGTAGGGCCGACCCTGGACTTGGGGCTATGGGCCCCAGATTCGGGGCTCCAGTCTCAATAGCCAACCCTTAACGACGCCACTGGTGTGGGCAAACAGCCGGCCCTCCTGCTCAGCAGGTGCCCCTTTTTTGAACTGATGGGGTCCGGGCCCAGTACAGGAGGGCTGGTTGTACTGCCTTAGCAGCCCTGTGCACCGACGCTCCCCATCCAACCTGATGGAGCTTGAGAGGTCCTGCAGAGAAGAATGGGAGAAACTGCCCAAAAATAGGTGTGCCAAGCTTGTAGCATCATACTCAAAGACACTTGAGGCTGCAATTGGTGCTTCACCAAAAGTATTGAGCAAAGGCTGTGATGTACATGGGATTTTTTCTGCTTTTTTTATTTATTTTTTTTTAATAAAAATTTGCAAAGATTTCAAACAAACTTCTTTCACGTTGTCATAGGGTATTGTTTGTAGAATTTTGAGGAAAATGAGTTTAATCCATTTTGGCTGTAACATATGAAATGTGTATGTGGGGTCCCTATCCATCTGTCAGACACGTGTGGAAGAATTAAAAACAAGCAAAAACGAGCACTCGTGTGTGGTCACCCTGTCTCCAGAAGTGCGACACCAGGAAAAAAAAAAAAAAAAAAAAAAAAAAAAAAAAAATTTTTAATAAAAAAGGCTTCTCCCCAGCGACGGGTCATCTAGAGCCCAGGGCGAACGTGCCAAATTGCACCCCTCCCCAGATGGATGAGCATTGTGTGTCAGCAAAAATACCATCCCCCCAAAAAAAAAAAAAATGTAAAAGCTAATCTGCTCTTCATGCTTAGCTCCAATCTTATCATTCCACATATGCTCCCAGCACAATCCCAATGCCCTCCGCCATATTACCTTTTCTAGCATTCCCCCATCTCTATCCTCTTCCCCTCTCCTAACACAAATCCCCTTCAAATCACCATTCCTAGCACACCTCCCCCAATTTCCCCTCCTAGAACAATTCTTACCTCCTGCTGCCCCCCCCCCCCAAAAAAAAATTACCCCTCCCAACACAAACCCCCCCCCCCCCCAATTTCACACGATACCACAGTGCCCAGGGCAGCCACCCCTCCTGCCCACCCCTTGAACCAGCCCTGCTTCTCCCACAATGCACTGGAAGGTGTCTTGCAGTCTGCCCCATGGGAGGGGGAGGAATTGGGCGCCCACAACATTTTTCCATTTTTCAGGGCGTCATGTCCCGCGTGCTCTTTGAAGGGAAAAACATACATACAAGAATAAGCTGGGCGGGGTGGGGGGCTTCAGGGTGCGAATGTCGGGAAATTAAGGAAGTACATATTCGGGTATGATATATATATGTTTTGTGTGGTTTTTGTACTTTTATAAAATGATAAAGAATTAAAAAAAAAAAAAAATAATAATAATAATAATAATAATAATAATAATAATAATAATAATAATCTGGATACAAAAAGTAACTTTTTTTTTTTTTTTTTCCCAACAAAGGCAAATTTAGGTCAAGACAATAAAAAATAAATAAATAATAAAAAAAAAAAGTAGTTACAAGCCTATATACAGAACCATGAAGGGCCTATTTATAGTATGTGATCCTCTATTACTCTGGAGGGGGGGGGGGGGGGGGGGTTACTCATTTTTCAGAGATGGTGAATCATGTGTGGACAGAGTTAACACCCCCCCTCTTCCCCAATAACACTGTGTCCTTGTTCTACTGTATATTATTCAAACCCCAACCACCCCCCCCTGGAGATGAAAAGAAAATTCATCTCATGTCACCGAGATCTGGAGAAAAGATTTCCGGTGCAGAAGAAAGGAGGATTCCTTCTCAGAAAAACACTCAGCACAGGGAGACAAAAATACACACAAAGCTGAACGCTCAAAAAGTACGCACCGCAAAAATAAAATAGAAAAACCACAACATGCAAAAATGAGGCACACACATGGAAATCCGACAAAGAGTTCACAATTCTCCGGTGCCACTTCTTAACTACAACCAATCAGAATGTGTCTTTCCAGGCAGCAGCAAAGTGTATTTCTGATTGGCTCTTGATTTAAAAGTGCACCCGTCAGCAGATAGATACTTCTTCCAGTGTACTTGTGCACTGCCATGCTGTGCTTTTAAGCAGTGGCGGCAGTTTTTCTTTTTTTTGGGGGGGGGGGGGATGTTGAAGACAAACACCTCAACCACCCCCCCCCCCCTGCTGTCTTACCCGTCACCTGCCACCTAGATGGGGTATCGGCCAGCGGCCATCACCATCTTGGCGGCCATGCGTCTCCTCCTAGGCGTCCAATAGGACCACCTGTTCAATCGGGTGACAGGTCTCAAAACCCGCTTCCTGATTGGCCAGGAGGACCAGTGTTACTACAGCAAATATTCGCTGGCTCTAATCTAAAAAAAAAAACAAAAAAAAAAACCCCAACACCCCCTGGCATCCTGAAAGGGGTTGGACGCATGGATGCAGGGGGGGGGGCCACCCATAATTGACGGGCTAGTGAGTGCTCCTAGACTACAAAACTTACCAAGCGGATCGCTCACACCTATACAGACTCTCTAAGGCTCGATTCACATCTATGCATGTTGCTTTTGAGCGTTTCTGCAGTGCTTTTTGCAGTGCTTTCTGCGTTTTTGAACATGCGTTTTTTGCTTTTTTTTTATACTGTGTAAAAAAAAAAAAAAAAAAAAAAGCCAAAATCACTGTAAAAACACGGGACTTGCGTTTTGTATGCGGGTCCATTGAATTCTATTACATGCAAAACGCTGCATTTTGCATGAAATAAAGTCCCCGACCCTTTCCAAAAATGCAGAGGCACAAAAATGCATTGATGTGAACATTTTCCATAGGAACCCATGTTAAAAAATTCCCATGTATTTCTGCAAAATGCATCAAAAAACACATTAGTGTGAATAGAGCCTGACACGTGTATCACTGTGCAAAATTGTATTCAAAAGTGGTGCCGTGCTCCCTAATGCTAATGTGTTAGTATCCCTTTAAATCTGCTAGCACAGCAATTTTCAAAATCAGCCGGTCATATCAATACATATATAACATTACCAAAACAAAAATTGTTTGTTTTATTAAGGTTTAATCTGGTGTAACACTTTCAGGCATTTCTGATACCAAATAGCAACTTGCAGTGCTGCTCAAGGTGTAAAGTGCCTTGAAAAAGTATTCATACCCCTTGGAAATTTTCCACACTTTGTCATATTATAACCAAAAACAAAGTCCCAAATAAAATACATTTATGTGATAGACCAACACAAAGTGGCACATAATTGTTAAGTGGAAGGAAAATGATAAATGGTTTTCAACGTTTTTACAAATAAATATGTGAAAAGTGTGGAGTACATTTGTATTCAGCCCCCTTTACTCTGATACCCCTAACTAAAATCTAGTGGAACCAATTGCCTTCAGAAGTCACCTAATTAGTAAATAGAGTCCACCTGTGTGTAATTTAATCTCAGTATAAATACAGCTGTTCTGAAGACTTCACAGATGTTTGTTAGAGAACTGTTCAATCCATCATCTGAACATGGAAAGAGTATGGCACAACTGCAAACCTACCAAGACATGGCCGTCCACCTAAACTGACCGGCCGGGCAAGGAGAACATTCATCAGAGAAGAGCCAAGAGGTCCATGGTAACTCTGGAGGAGCTGCAGAGATCCACAGCTCAGGTGGGAGAATCTGTCCACAGGACAACTATTAGTCGTGTTCTCCACAAATCTGACCTTTATGGAAGAGTGACAAGAAGAAAGACATTGGTGAAAGAAAGTCATAAGAAGTCCTGTTTGCAGTTTGTGAGAAGCCATGTGGAGGACACAGCAAACATGTGGAAGAAGGTGATCTGGTCAGATGAGACCAAAATTGAACTTTTTGGCCTAAAAGCAAAACGCTATGTGTGGAGGAAAACTAACACTGCACATCACCCTGAACTCACCATCCCCAATGTGAAACATGGTGGTGGCAGCATCATGTGGTGGGGATGCTTTTCTTCAGCAGGGACAGGGAAGCTGGTCACAGTTGATGGGAAGATGGATGGAGCCAAATACAGGACAATCTTAGAAGAAAACCTGTTAACAAAAGACTTGAGACTGGGGCGGAGGTTCACCTTCTAGCAGGACAACGACCCGAAACATACAGCCAGAGCTACAATGGAATGGTTTAGACCAAAGCATATTCATGTGTTAGAATGGCCCAGTCAAAGTCCAGACCTAAATCCAATTGAGAATCTGTGGCAAGACTTGAAAATTGCTGTTCACAGACGTTCTCCATCCAATCTGACAGAACTTGAGCTATTTTACAAAGAAGAATGGGCAAAAAATGTCCCTCTCTAGATGTGCAAAGCTGGTAGAGATCCCCAAAAAGACTTGCAGCTGTAATTGCAGCAAAAGGAGGTTCTACAAAGTATTGACTCCGGGGGGCGCCATACAAATGTACCCCCCACACTTTTCACATATTTGTAAAAAAAAAAAAAAAAAGTTGAAAACCATTTATCATTTTCCTTCCACTTCACAATTATGTGCTGCTTTGTGTTGGTCTATCACATAAAATCCCAATGAAATACATTTACGTTGTTGGTTGTAACATGACAAAATGTGGAAAATTGAGGGGTATGAATACTTTATCAAGGCACTGTGCGAATGATAAACAAGTCCGGTGTCTGACTTGTGGGTGAAGGTTGTCAGATGCTGAATTCAGAAAGCAGTCAAGCACAAGAACAAAAAACGAAGCGCACACACCGCCAGCTCAGCAGGTGAAGATGGATGTGAACGGCCCTCGGGCCACCTCAGGGCTGATGCAGGTCACCCCACTCACCAGGGCAAAGAGATCAATTAAGCCCCGACGGGCAGGTTAAAACGCATCAGTGGCAAGGCTTAGGAAGTTCACATCTCTTCATCTGATGAGCTGGCGGCGTCCTGTCGTATTTCCAGGTATTTATTACCTCTCACAGGAGATCACACTACCCCCCTGACAATTACTTAGACCCCCCATACACACCATTAGGTTTTCTACAGATTTTTGTCTTCAGATTTACCAAAACCATATAATATGAGGTCAAACCTGAGTTTCAATTTGTATGCTGTCAGGCAGGCCCTTGCACTACACGGTCTTGGTAAATCTGAAGACAAAAATCTGCAGAAAATCTAATAGTGTGTATGGGACAGACAGACATTCCTCCAGGCTGCAGCAGACTAACATCAGTAGCCTAGGAAAAAATCACTGACTGGAGCTGAAGGACGGATTTTTAGGATAGAGATAAAAGGTTTCCTGAAGAACGACACTTTGTCGATTGTCGGTAATTTATTCAGGCAGACTTGTAAAGTTACTGACAGGTCCACTTTAACCACTTACAGACCGGAAGATTTTCCCCCTTAATGACCAGGCCATTTTTTGCGATATGGCACTGTGTCGCTTTAACTGACAATTGCGCGGTCGTGCGGCGCTGCACCCAAACAAAATTGGCGTCCTTTTTTTCCCCACAAATAGAGCTTTCTTTTGGTGGTATTTGATCACCTCTGCAGTTTTTATATCATATTTAAAAAAATAAATAAAATAAATACAGGCAGTCCCCGAGTTACGAACGGGTTAGGGAGTGCCAGTTTGTTTCTTTTTCTTTTTTTTTTTTTTTTTTTTTGCCAGTTTGTTCTTAAGTCGACTATGTTCGTAAGTCGGAAGCGCATGCGCAGAATGGCAGAGACGGAGTTTTCCGATGTGCTATCAAGTAGCCGCGCATGAGCAGACGTCGTTTTCCGATGTGCGCGCCGTCGAAAAGTGGCCACGCATGCGCAGACATCACCCGTTCGTAAGTAGGAGTCGTTCGCAAGTCGGATGTTCGTAACTCGGGGACTGCAGTTATGCGTTTTTACTATAATAAATATCCTCAAAAATGTTTACAAAAAATACATACATTTCTTCCTCAGTTTAAAATATGTGTGTGTAATATAAATATATATATATATATATATATATATATATATATATATATATATATATATATATATATATATATATATATATATATATATATATATATATATATATGTGTGTATATATATATATATATGTGTGTGTGTGTGTGTGTGTCTAGCAATAAGCGTATATTCATTGGTTTGCACAAAAATTATAGCGTCTACAAGCTATGGGAGGGATTTATGGCTTTTTTTTTATTATCCTTTTTGTTCTAGTAATGGCGGTGATCTGCGATTTTTAGCGGTACTGCGACATTGCAGCGGACAGATCAGACATTTTTACAGCGATCAGTGCTATAAAAATGCACTGATTACTGTGCAAATGTCACTGGCAGGGAAGGGGTTAACACTAGGGGGCGATCAAGGGGTTAAACGCGTGTTCGCACAGCGGGTTCCCCGCCATGCCGGGGGTGCGCCCCCTTCGGCGGCGCGCATGCCTGCTATTGCCAAAAAAAAAAAAAGTTATCATCCTAACCTTTGTTGTAGCCTGCACATAAAAACACATTTTAAAAATGCAGTCCAAATCTAATATATATATATATATATTTTTTTTTTTATATTAAAACCCCTAATATTTTCACAGGAAGGTTATGTTGCCCATATTGCTTGTGGCGTTTCTAAAGAAGCAACCATTGCACCCTCTTATAAGAAAAAACACAGCATTTGCAGAAATATATATATTATTTTTTTTATATATATTAAAACCCCCCAGCATGTACCCATATTATTATTCTCAAAATTTCCTGCATTTTTACGTTTTCTAAATTGCACACTTCTCCCTCCAGTTCATGAACAGTTAACATGAAAAGTTACAATGTCTCAAAAAAAAAAAAAAAAAAAAAAAAAAAAAAAAAGTAGCAAAAAATAAAAAGAGCAGTTGTCTCTACCCCTCCTACAGGCCATAGTGGAGAAGGTGTCACTTGCCCAGCTCTTAGCAGAGGGGTGACACCAATGTTTGAATGTTTACCAGCTGCTGCAGTTAAGTGGAGCTCAGAATTCTGAGCCAGATGGCCGTCAACATATCCTCTAGGTAAACGTTTCCTTTAACTCTTAAAAGACAAATCTGAATAAAGGAACCGGATTGCTGGTCCCCAGCTCACAATCAATGCACATATAAAAACTCACATTAGCTTTTGACCTGATTTGGCAGCAGAGCTAACAATCTACTAGTCAACAGTCCCTGTGCTGTAATGCCAGGGGAATGGATGTTGGTGCCGCCATGTCTGAAGCCTCCTGTAGAAGAATGGTGGTGTGTGTGTTTTGTACATTACTCTCGCCTCTTTGGCTGTCTGGACAGTTTATGTAGGGTGAACTCCTGCGCTGCAAAACACATTCGGGGCCTTGCTGGCTAAACATTGCTAATATTTTCACAGGAAGGTTATGTTGCCCATATTGCTTGTGGCGTTTCTAAAGAAGCAACCATTGCACCCTCTTATAGGAAAAAACGCAGCATTTGCAGAAAAGATAGAGATGTGCATTAGGAGTCCATCCTGCCCTGCAATTATTATGGAGGTCTCAGATAACACCAACCTCAACAGCTTACCAATGGTATGATGTAATTTTGTGGGTTTCCGGATTGCTTTGCTCTTGTGTTCAACTCTGAAGAGATACAAAATTCCGATCTGTCTAGTGCTGATCACTGTGCAGTCTCAGCTGTTGGGGACCTCAACTCACATAATACTGGCTGGTGGGATTTATAGGATCTTGATCTTTGCAGCTGGAGGGGCGGTGGGAGTTGTAGCACCTTGGAGTACCACAGCTGGAGGGGCGGTGGGAGTTGTAGCACCTTGTTAGCTACAGCTGAGGGGCGGTGGGAGTTGTAGCATCTTGAGGACCACAGATGGAGGGGGGGGGTAGGAGTTGTAGTACCCTAAGGGATGTCAGCTAGAGGGATGAACGGTATTGCAGTTCCTTGCTGACCACAGCTGGCTGCAGCTGAGGGGTGGTGAGAGTTGTAGTACCTTGAGGACAACAGATGGAGGGGCAGTGGAAGTTGTAGTAACTTGTTGGCTGCAGCTGAGGGGTGATGAGTGTTGTAGTACCTTGAGGACCACGGATGGAGAGGTGGTAACAGTTGTAGTACCTTGAGGGTGACAGTTAGAGGGATGATGGGAATTACGGTACCTTGCTGGCCACAGCTTAGAAGGGGGGCAGTTAAAATGTTGGTATCCAAGTAGGGGATGTAGTACCCTGTGGGATGGGAACAGGAGGGGCTTTGGAAGTTGTGGGGGACAGCAGAATAGTGCCTAGAGGGATGGTGGGGGTTGTTGTATCTTGTTAGCTTTGGCTTGAGGGGCAATGGAAGTTTTAGCATCAGGAGACCCACAGATGAAAGTGTAGTGGGAGTTGTATCTTGAGGACCACAGCTAGAGGGACATTGGGAGTTTTAGTACCTTGCTGACCAACGCTGGAAAGGCAGTAAGACCCCTTTCACACTGGGGCGGTTTGCAGGCGGTATTGCGCTAAAAATACCGCCTGCAAACCGCCCCTAAACAGCCTCCGCTGTTTGTTCAGTGTGAAAGCCCGAGGGCTTTCACACTGAAGCGGTGCGCAGGCAGGGCGGTGAAAAAAGTCCTGCAAACCGCTTTTTTGGAGCGGTGAAGGAGCAGTGTATTCACTGCTCCTTCACCGCTCCTGCCCATTGAAATCAATGGGACAGCGCGGCTATACCACGGCAATACCGCGGCTATAGCCGCGCTGTACGAGGGATTTTAACCCTTTTTCGGCCGCCAGCGGGGGTTAAAACCGCACCGCTAGTGGCCGAATACAGCTACAAGAACGACGGTACAGCAGCGCTAAAAATAGCGCTGTTGTACCGCCGATGCCCTTACCGCCCCAGTGTGAAAGGGGCCTAAAGATTTTAGTGCCCTGTTGGACAGCAACTGTTTGTATTCAGCCCCCTTTACTCTGATGTCCCTAAATAAAATCTAGTGGAACCAATTGCCTTCAGAAGTCACCTAATTAGTAAAAACGTCCATTTGTGTGCAATTTAATCTCAGTATAAATACAGCTGTTCTGTGAAGCCCTCAGAGGTTTGTTAGAGAACCTTAGTGAACAAACAGCATCATGAAGACCAAGGAACACACCAGACAGGTCAGGGATAAAGTTGTGGAGAAGTTTAAAGCAGGGTTAGGTTATAAAAAAAAAAAAAAAAAAAAAAAAAATTAATAATAATAATAAAAATAATAATGCCGCGTACACACGAGCGGACTTTTCAGCATCAAAGGTCCGACAGTCTTTCTGACGGACTTTCGAACAACCGGACTTGCCCACACACGAACGGACTAAAGTCCGGTCGAAAGTCCATTGTTTTGAACGCGATGACGTACGAAGGGACTAGAATAAGGAAGTTCATAACCAGTAGCCAATAGCTGCCCTCGCGTCCTTTTTCGTCTGTCGGACTAGCATACAGACGAACAGATTTTTCAACCGGACTCGAGTCCATCGGAAAGATTTGAAACATGTTCTAAATCTAAAGTACGTTTGATTTTCGACAGAAAAAGTCCACTGAAGGTCCGATGTAGCCCACACACAGTCGGATTGTCCAACGGAATTGTTCCGTCGGACCAGTCCGGTGGAAAAGTCCGGTCGTGTGTACGCGGCTTTAGTCATGCACTCCACAAATCTGGTTTTTATGGGAGAGTGGCAAGAAGAAAACCATTGTTGAAAAAGTAATTAAAAGCTCCCTGCTAGTGGCCGAAAAGCAGCACTATAACAGCGGTAAAGCGCCACTAAAACTAGAGGCACTTTACTGTTAACGCCGGCACCGCCCCAGTGTGAAGGTACCCTTACAGCTACAATGTGCACAGTGTATAGCTAGCTACTGGTTGCAGTTCCAGCCTGTGACATTGCATGGTAGGAACGGACTTGCAGTTGCTAGCTATACACATGGTACCTGTAAGGGAATGGGATGGGGAGGAGGAGCTCTTAGAGCCATGCGGGGATGGGAGACTGCCGGCAAGTGTCAGGGGTGGTGGAGGGCTTGAATCGGGGACGTATTCGTACCTCCGCTACATGTGCTGGAGTTGTACTGCTCCGATCTCCTCCATCTATAATCTCCATGCCCTGCTTGAAGCACTACAGATCCCGTCCACATAGGCAGTGCCCAGGTTGGCCTGTGCATTAAAACGACCCTGGGCCATAGGAGACAGCCGGCCGGAGGGGAGGAAGAGGCGGCATTCCACTCCCAAGCTGAAGTCACTTCAATTTCAGGTATCGATGTATTTTCGCGAGTACCGAACCAAAAAAAAAAAAAAAAACCTAGTATTGGCGCAACCCTACTACTAATAATGGTGGCAAACAAACTCTTATAATGGGACTGCGATATTGCGGTGGGCAATCTGACAGTCACTGACATCACCATCGAAACTAAAAATACTATACACCATCCCTGTACTAATGACACTGGCTGGGAAGGGGTTAAACATCTAGGGTGACCAAAGGGTTAAATGCGTGCCTAACCAGTGTTTATGTGGGTACAGTGTGGTGGTTTCACTAATGCTCCGTTCACACCTAGGTGATCTGCATTGCAGGCGGAATTGCCACGATTCTGACCATAATTCCAGAATACTACTATACACTGTCACTGTACTAATGACACTGGCTGGGAAGGGGTTAACATCCGGGGACGATCAAGGGGTTAAATACATGCCTAACAATGTGTGACGTGTGCAATATGTGCTGTCTTTACCAACTGATCTCCAAGTTTCACTTCCCTGCTTCCCAGGGATGAGAGAAACAGAGAGATCGTTCCCGGTGTGCAGAGCTCTGTGTTGAATGGGCTGTGAATGTATCCAGCCAATCAGTATGTCCCGGACTTGCTGGCAGGCTCCCATTGTGGACAATCACAGCGGAAGTCGGGCAGCGGGCGTGCATGCGCGCCCTTAACTCGGAAGTAGGTAGAGACGTTTGGGTACGTCGCTTTGCCTACAGAGGTCGCTCGTTCACAGTACATGGTCTCTTAGGAGGTTAAAATAGAAATGAAAGTTAAAACATTTGTGTATAGAAATGAAAAAACTAGGGTTGCACAGATACCACTTTTTTAAGACCGAGTACAAGTACCGATTCTTTTTTTTCAAGAACTCGCCGATTCTTTTTTTTTTAATGTCAAGTGACCGTTTTCAAAGCACTGACTGATGGCCACTGATTTGTGGCACTGATGGCTGGCACTTATGGGCACTAATTGGTGGCACTGATGTGGCACTGACTGATGGGCAGCAATATGTGGCACTGATGGCTGGCACTTATTGATGGGCATTGATGGCTGGCACTTATGGGCACTGATAGGTGGCACTGATTGATGGGCACCGATTGGTGGCACTTATGTGCAATGATAGGTGGAACTGTTTGGTGGGCACTAGGCAGTGGCACTGAAAATAATGCAGCACTAATTGCTGACAGCCTGGCATGATAAAATAAAATTGACGATATGTGATGACTGAGTATACAAGAGCCCATCTTGATACACCCTGCACTCGGCCTCAGTAAGCCTTGTAATCCGGCATGACCAGGTGAAAACTCATCCACTGAAGTCAATAAGACTATACAGCAACCACGAGCCAAATGTTTGGATCACGATTGTGTCGCAGCATTTCCTCAAAAATTCCCCTTCAGCTGGAGTCAAAGGGAAAAAAAAAAAAAAAAAAGGAAGGAGGAAGAAAAATAAATAAAAAACCTCAAGCGGCAGAATTTCCTTCTAAATGGCTTCAACGACCTCTGAATAGTGATCCCCTGCAGATTGCTTGCCAGAGGGGTAATAGGGATTGTGAAATGTGTGAAGGAGGTCGAATACTAACATTTTCACAGATTTAAGTTTGGGGGCGTGTCGAAAGCTCACTATAGACAACACCACACAATCCTCCTCGTTCAATCATCTAATGGAGATCGGTGGAATTATTGGCTGTGCAATCCTCGTGACAGAACAACAACCCCAGATCAGTCGTTCTACAGCGATTTATTTCTTTAAATTTATAACCACTTGCCGACTACCCTATAGCAGATTTACTGCTATAGGGTGGCCGTTCTGTGCAGAATAATTAAATAGATACAGTAGATAATATAATCTAAATAGATCTATCTCTCTCTATCACACACACACGTGATCCTACCACTTTCTGGTAGGGGGCACGCACCACTTCTGCTGTGACAAGTCATGGCAAAAGCCGATCGACGGGTGCCGGCCATTGGATGCCCACTGGCACCCGCTGATTGGTGAGGAGACAGACTTGACGGAGCTCTGCATATGTAAACAATGCAGAGCTCATCGCCCCAAAAAGTTAACCCCTTCCCAGCCAGTGTCATTAGTACAGCGACCGTGTATATTTTTAGCACTGATCACTGTATTGGTGTCACTGGTTCCCACAAAGTGTCAAACTGTGCGCCGCAATATCGCACACCCATTTATATTATATATCACACACACAGTGGGGACGGAAAGTATTCAGACCCCCTTAAATTTTTCATTCTTTGTTATATTGCAGCCATTTGCTAAAATCATTTAAAGTTCATTTTTCCCTCATTAATGTACACACAGCACCCCATATTGTACACACAGCACCCCATATTGTACACACAGCACCCCATATTGACAGAAAAACACAGAATTGTTGATATTTTTGCAGATTTATTCAAAAAGAAAAAAACTGAAATATCACAT
Organism: Aquarana catesbeiana; assembly: GCF_042186555.1. Taxonomy (NCBI): domain Eukaryota; kingdom Metazoa; phylum Chordata; class Amphibia; order Anura; family Ranidae; genus Aquarana; species Aquarana catesbeiana. Next base: position 18,935,802 of record NC_133336.1, read on the forward strand.
GGTCCTAAGTATTCAGACCCTTTGCTCAGTATTTAGTAGAAGCCCCCTTTTGATCTAATACAGCCATGAGTGTTTTTGGGAAAGATACAAGTTTTTCACACCTGGATTTGGGGATCCTCTGCCATTCCTCCTTGCAGATCCTCTCCAGTTCTGTCAGGTTGGATGGTAAACGTTGGTGGACGGCCATTTTTAGGTCTCTCCAGAGATGCTCAATTGGGTTTAAGTCAGGGCTCTGGCTGGGCCATTCAAGAACAGTCGTGGAGTTGTGAAGCCACTCCATTATTTTAGCTGTGTGCTTAGGGTCATTGTCTTGTTGGAAGGTAAACCTTCGGCCCAGTCTGAGGTCCTGAGCACTCTGGAGAAGGTTTTCATCCAGGATATCCCTGTACTTGGCCGCATTCATCTTTCCCTTGATTGCAACCAGTCATCCTGTCCCTGCAGCTGAAAAACACCCCCACAGCATGATGCTGCCACCACCATGCTTCACTGTTGGGACTGTATTGGACAGGTGATGAGCAGTGCCTGGTTTTCTCCACACATACCGCTTAGAATTAAAGCCTTTGTAAAGGTGTTTTTTTTTTTTTTTTTAAAATAACAAACATGTTATACTTACCTTCACTGTGCAGCTCGTTCTGCACAGAGTGGCCCCGAACCTGGTCTTCTGGGGTCCCTCGGCGGCTGTTTCAGCTCCTCCCCGCAAGCATTCACCACCTTAATGCGAGCTCCCTCGCACGGTGGTGAGTGCTTGCGGGCGCGCTCCCGTGATACAGCTGGCGGCTATAGCCGCTCGCTGTATCACTCGGCCCCGCCCCCCGGCGCGCCGCGTCATCGGATGTGATTGACAGCAGCGCGAGCCAATGGCTGCGCTGCTTTCAATCCATCCACTGCAGCCAATCAGCGGCCAGGGTGAGCGGAGGAACAGATGTCGGGAACGTGAAGCTGACTTTCGAGGCGTCAGGTAAGTAAAACGGGGGGGCTGGGGGCGGCGGTTCTGTCAGAAGTTTTTTCACCTTAATGCATAGAATGCATTAAGGTGAAAAAATTTTTACCTTTACAACCCCTTTAAGGCCAAAAGGTTCTATCTTGGTCTCATCAGACCAGAGAATCTTATTTCTCACCATCTTGGGGTCCTTCAGGTGTTTTTTTAGCAAACTCCATGCTTTCCAAACTCCATGCGGGCTTTCATGTGTCTTGCACTGAGGAGAGGCTTCCGTCGGGCCACTCTGCCATAAAGCCCCGACTGGTGGAGGGCTGCAGTGATGGTTGATTTTCTACAACTTTCTCCCATCTCCCGACTGCATCTCTGGAGCTCAGCTACAGTGATCTTTGGGTTCTTCTTTACCTCTCTCACCAAGGCTCTTCTCCCCCAATAGCTCAGTTTGTCCGGACGGCCAGCTCTAGGAAGGATTCTGGTCGTCCCAAACATCTTCCATTTAAGGATTATGGAGGCCGCTGTATTCTTAGGAACCTTAAGTGCAGTAGAATATTTTTTGTAACCTTGGCCAGATCTGTGCCTTGCCACAATTCTGTCTCTGAGCTCTTCAGGCAGTTCCTTTGACCTCATGATTCTCATTTGCTCTGACATGCACAATGAGCTGTAAGGTCTTATATAGACAGGTGTGTGGCTTTCCTAATCAAGTCCAATCAGTATAATCAAACACAGCTGGACTCAAATGAAGGTGTAGAACCATCTCAAGGATGATCAGAAGAAATGGACAGCACCTGAGTTATATATATGAGTGTCACAGCAAAGGGTCTGAATACTTAGGACCATGTGATATTTTAGTTTTTCTTTTTTAATAAATCTGCAAAAATCTCAACAATTCTGTGTTTTTCTGTCAATATGGGGGCTGTGTGTACATTAATGAGGGAAAAAATGAACTTAAATGATTTTAGCAAATGGCTGCAATATAACGAAGAGTGAAAAATTTAAGGGGGTCTGAATAATCTATCTATCCATCTAATCTATCCTTTTGTGCAGACCAATCAATATACACTTATTGGGATTTTTTTTTTTGCTTACCAAAAACATGTAGCAGAATACATTTTGGCCTGAATTTATGAAGAAATTCGATTTTTTATTTTTTTTTTTTATTGGATAGGTTTTATAGCAGAAAGTAAAAATATTGTTTTGTTTGTTTTTTTGTTTATAGTGCAAAACATTTAAAAACACACAGAGGTGATCGTATACCACCTAAAGAAAGCTCTATTTGTGGGGGCAAAAAAAAATATATACATTTTATTTGGGTAGAGCATTGCATGACTGTGCAGTTGTCAGGTAAAGCAACACAGTGCAGTATTGCAAAAAATGGCCTGGTCACAAGGGGGGGGGGGGGGGGGGGGGGATTTATAATCTTCAAGAGGGCAAGTGGTTAAAGAATTAAATGAAGAATTTAGGAATATCAACCCTTTGTATGCAGAAAACACTTGCTGCAAATACTACAATGGATGTTTTGGATTTTCTAAGAAACAATTGCAACATTGTTTAATATTTGTAGCAATATGTGGACTTTTGTAGCAGGGGTAGGCAACCACCGGCACACAAAGCCTCTTTTGCCGGTGTTCTGTCGAGAAATGCCCCACCTCGAATAGTGCCCTCGCATGCGCAGCCGCACTTCAGCTGTTTTGCCGATCAGCTGGAGTGACGTGACCAGGGCGCAAGCGCACATCATTGGAGGCATCTCTCGATGGGAGATACCATTTCATGGCCACAAATGAAACCTATACAAACAGCGGGGGGAGACCATAGTCCTCACATTGGGCCTCGCTGTTGCAGGGCGGCTTTACAGTGTGCCGATGCTCCGTTTTTGTCTGTGTGGCAGGGTGGGTTTGCTGTATTGAACAGATGGTTTCGCCTCTTTTGGCATCTCCCATCAAGATATGTTGCCTATGATTTGCGCATGCGTCCTGGTTACGTCAGCCCAGCTGATCGGAAAATCAACTATTGTGCTGTCCTGTACGGCGCATGCGCACTACATACCGGGCACTTCGACAGAACACCAGCACTCGGCTCCCTCCCCATCAGCAGAGCAGGGAAGTGTCAGTGAGACATTAATGCATTCCAGCCTCAGATTTCCCCACACCGCACTGAGGGGGAGGAACTGCGCCCCCAAATATTGTAAAGATGGGAAACATTGGAGAGTGCAAAATCTGGTGCAGCTCTGCATAGAATCTAATCAGGTTCCAGGTTTTATTGTCAAAGCTTAATTGTGCAAGGTGAAGTTAGAAGCTGATTGGTTAATATGCACAGCTGTACCATATTCTGAGTACACTAGTTTTAGTAAATCTCCCTCAGTGTTTGGTTCTCTAACTTTGCTGTAGCTGCGATCGTCAGATTTTGTGATGGGGAAGAGATTCGGTGCATTTCTGCTGGGGGGGGGGTTTTGGGGGGGGGGACAACTGTCATTGGCCACGGCTAAAGCCAATCACAGTCCTGCTAGCCCCACCCACCACCTGGAGGAAGATGATTCGCTTGGTTGCCACTACCAACCTCAGAAAGAAGGGATTTCACTGTGATTGAGAAAACCCCAATCAGGTGACAGTTTGTGAAAGTACTGTTGAGCTTCTGGGAACTATTTGTAATTTATGAAATTATTCCTGAATCTTTGTGTCACTTACTACTGAACCCCGACACTCTGTGTCCCTTTAAGCCACAGCCAGTATTCAGCGCAATGAAAATCACACCCAACTTTTCCTGTGGCGCAGAGCGCCGCAATTTCTCTCAGCTGCGGGGGCCCAACTTATGATCCTGTGCACAGGACCACTGCTTTCAGGAAATGCTCCTGACCTGAGCTCATCATTGCACATCCATTCCAAGTGCTTGTATGTGATATAAATCCCATACATCACCATACGTTGGGTACGAGAGGTGGACCAGCAGGATGCGTGTGCCAGGGCAGGTAAATGTGTCTCATCTCCGCTTCCTTTTACCACTCTGCACATCATAGATGAGAAGAGGGTACAGCGGTGGAGAAAATGAGTAGGATGGGATCACAGGTGGGACAGGTGAGCAGGAGGGTACAGCAGTGGGCAGATTTGCAGGGAGGGTACAGTGGTGAAAGATGAGAAGGGGGTTCAGCAGTGGGACAGAAGAGCAGGGGGGTACAGTGTTGGGGTAGATGAGAAGGGGGATTATAGTGGTGGGAAAGCTGAGCGGGAGGGGGGGGTCAGTGTTGGGGCAGAGGAGAAAGGAGGTACATTGGTGGGACAGAGGAGGTGGGGCACATGTGAAAGGGGGTTACAGTGGTGGAGCAGTAGAGCAGGAGGTACAGTGGTGAAACATATGAGAAAGAGGGTTACAGTGTTGGGACAGATGAGCAGATAAGTTCAGCGGTGAGAGAGAAGAGCATGGGGGTACAACGGTGGGGCAGATGTACAGGGAGTTACAGTGGTGAAACTGATTTGAGGGGGGGGGGGCAGTGATCTGGAGCTGTGAAGGTGCGTGAATTGGAACTGATCTGAAGTGTGAGTGCAGGATGTTAAATTTCTCACTACTAAAAGTAGTGATTGAGCATGTGAAGACTTTTTTTGTTATAAAATCGGCACATTTTTCGGCACACTGTGCTCAAAAGGTTGCCTACCCCTGCTTTGTAGCATATATATCTGAACTTTTGTAACATATGAAAATATTTGTAGCAATATGTGGCTTTTTGTAGCATATATAGAAATATTTGTAGCAATATGTGGATTGTTATTGCTACAAATAATTAGAAATATGCCATAACAATCCACATATTGCTACAAATATTTCTATATATGCTACAAAAAGCCACATATTGCTACAAATATTTAGAAATAGGCCATATGTGGCTTTTTTGTAGAATATTTCTGAATATTTGTAGCAATATCTGAACTTAAGTGCTGGTTGTGTATGTTAATATTATATTTTAATCACAGCAGCTTTTCACATTAGAAGGGTTTATAAAAAATGGTTTGCATATCACGGTTATCGGGAATATAATATTACACGCTTGCGATTCCTCGCAAGCTTTGTTTGGCCATTGACGCATCTCCACATTTTTTTGGCGAACAGCCCCTTTATCCATAGGCAGCCTGTAGCATTTTCCAAAAACAATCGTTCAAAGCTTTTAACAGCCAAGAAATCTAACGCAAATCTAGAAGCCACCTTTGCGTCCACGGACGCCTCGCTGGGAAGCTCCATTCCCACAGTGACCAAAAAAAACAGAGCACTTTAATCTCATCCAGTGCATACGTCTCTAGACGCATTAAAGGGTTAACCGCAGATCCAGCTGTTCTGAGAACCGTGCGCTTTAAAAGTCGCCCCCACCCAAACCAAACGACAAATATTGACAGGCTGGGGCGGAGTCAGGAAAGGGTTAAAACTTTGCGCTACAGCTGTTAAAAGTTTTTAAAGTAAAAAAAAAAAAAAAAATTGGTTCTTACTCAGAATCCTGGTGAGCGCCCTCCATCCCCCACGGCGGCTCCAGTCCTTACTGGTGATGGCGGTGGGCTAATTCGGGGCCCCTGACCTGCGACAAGTGAGGGCCCCCGGCCATGGTTGGATTAGCCTGGGAGGTGGCTGCTGAGAGCTGCAAAGGCTGACTTCTTCTACAGAACTTCCTGTGCTGAGTGTGATGGGGGGGATTCAGGAAGAGGTAGTGCTAGAGCTGCTCAGGTTATTTGAAGCCATTTGTGGTTGCAGAGCTGCAGGAGGCAGGGGAAGCCCTTTAACTCCTTCACTGCTGCTGTTTAGAGTCACTGTCACTCCCACAACCCCCCCCCCCTCAGGCTGGGTCACAGCCCACCCACACCGTCAAGGGTGCAGAACAAAAAAAAAAAAACATGAAAATTGAGATTTAACGGCAGAGTCCACATTTTGAAAGAAAAAAATAATAATTTAAATCACATTAACCACTTCAGCTCCAGAAGATTTACCCAAAAGGAGATTTACACAAAAGTCCACATATTGCTACAAATGTTAAATAATGTTGCAATTGTTTCTTAGAAAATCCAAAACATCCATTGTAGTATTCGTAGCAAGATTTGCCCCCGCCCTTCATGACCAGGCCATTTTTTGCGTTACTTTCACACTGAAAGTACTAGTTTTAGCTGCGATTTTTGGCCACTAGCGGGATGCTTTTAACCCCCCACTAACGGGCAAAGAAAGGGTTAAAAGTGCCCGTGTTGTGATGCTGCTGAAGCGCTTTGCAGGCACTTCGCAGGGCTGCCCATTCATTTCAATGGGCAGGGAGTTTTGGGAGCGCTGTATACACCTCTCCTAAACCGCCCCAAAGATGCCGCTTGCAGGACTTTTTTTTTCCTGTCCTGCAAGCGCATCGGTCCAGTATGAAAGCACTCGAGCTTTCACGCTGGGGCTGCAGAAAAGGCAGTTCACAGGCATTTTCAGGCACTATTTTTAGCGCAAAAGCGCCTGTAAAATGTTTGAAAGTGGCTTTACTGACAATTGCGCAGTCGTGCGATGCTGTACTCAAATAAAATTGACGTCCTTCTTTTCCCACCAATACAGCTTTCTGTTGGTGGTATTTGATCACCTCTGCGGTTTCTGTTTTTTGTGCTACAAAAAAGGATTAATATTCCTAAATTCTTCATTTAATTCTTTAACCACTTGCCCTCTGGAAGATTTTACCCCCCCCCCCATTGTGACCAGGCCATTTTTTGCAACTATGCACTGCGTTGATTTACCTGACAACTGCACAGTCATGCAATGCTGTACGCAAATAAAATGTATATAATTGTTTTGCCCCCACAAATACAGCTTTCTGTTGGTGGTATTTGATCACCTCTGCAGTTTTTGTTTTTTATGCTATAAATAAAAAAAAAGCCCGACAGTTTTGAAAAAAAAAACTATATCCTTTACTTTCTGCTATTAAACAGCCAATAATGTAAAAAAAATATTTTCTTCATAAACGTAGCCAATATGTATATTGCTACATATTTTTCTTTTAAATCCCAAAGAGCGTATATTGATTGGTTTGCGCGCAAAAGTTATAGCGTCTAATTAAAATATATATATATATATATATATAGTCAGGTCCATAAATATTGGGACATCAACACAATTCTGATATTTTTGGCTCTTTGACACCACCACAATGGATTTGAAGTGAAACAAACAAGATGTGCTTTAACTGCAGACTTTCAGCTTTAATTTGAGGATATTTACATCCAAATCAGGTGAATGGTGTAGGAATTACAACAGTTTGTATATCTGCCTCCCACTTTTTAAGGGATCAAAAGTAATGGGACAAATCGGCTGCTCAGCTGTTCCATGGCCAGGTGTGTGTTATTCCCTCATTATCCCATTTACAAGGAGCAGATAAAAGGTCCAGAGTTCATTTCAAGTGTGCTATTTGCATTTGGAATCTGTTGCTGTCAACTCTCAATATGAGATCCAAAGAGCTGTCACTATCAGTGAAGCAAGCCATCATTAGGCTGAAAAAAACAAACCCATGAGAGAGATAGCAAAAACATTAGGTGTGGCCAAATCAACTGTTTGGAACATCCTTAAAAAGAAAGAACGCACCGGTGAGCTCAGCAATATCAAAAGACCCGGAAGATCACGGAAAACAACTGTGGTAGATGACGGAAGAATTCTTTCCCTGGTGAAGAAAACACCCTTCACAATAGTTGGCCAGATCAAGAACACTCTCCAGGAGGTAGGTGTAGGTGTGTCAAAGTCAACAATCAAGAGAAGACTTCACCAGAGTGAATACAGAGGGTTCACCACAAGATGTAAACCATTGGTGAGCCTCAAAAACAGGAAGGCCAGATTAGAGTTTGCCAAACAACATCTAAAAAAGCTTTCACAGTTCTGGAACAACATCCTATGGACAGATGAGACCAAGATCAACTTGTACCAGAGTGATGGGAAGAGAAGAGTATGGAGAAGGAAAGGAACTGCTCATGATCCAAAGCATACCATCTCATCAGTGAAGCATGGTGGTGGTAGTGTCATGGCGTGGGCATGTATGACTGCCAATGGAACTGGTTCTCTTGTATTTATTGATGATGTGACTGCTGACAAAAGCAGCAGGATGAATTCTGAAGTGTTTCGGGCAATATTATCTGCTCATATTCAGAAAAATGCTTCAGAACTCATTGGACGGCGCTTCACAGTGCAGATGGACAATAACCCGAAGCATACTGTTAGAGCAACCAAAAAGCTTAAGGGAAAGAAGTGGAATGTTATGCAATGGCCAAGTCAATCACCTGACCTGAATCAGATTGAACATGCATTTCACTTGCTGAAGACAAAACTGAAGGGAAAATGCCCCGAGAACAAGCAGGAACTGAAGACAGTTGCAGTAGAGGCCTGGCAGAGCATCACCAGGGATGAAACCCAGCGTCTGGTGATGTCTATGTGTTCCAGACTTCAGGCTGTAATGGACTGCAAAGGATTTGCAACCAAGTATTAAAAAGTGAAAGTTTGATAGATGATTGTTAATCTGTCCCATTACTTTTGGTCCCTTAAAAAGTGGGAGGCACATATGCAAACTGTTGTAATTCCTACACCGTTCATCTGATTTGGATGTAAATACCCTCAAATTAAAGCTGAAAGTCTGCAGTTAAAGCACATCTTGTTAGTTTCATTTCAAATCCATTGTGGTGGTGTATAGAGTCAAAAAGATTAGAATTGTGTCAATGTCCCAGTATTTATGGACCTGACTGTGTGTGTGTGTGTGTGTGTGTGTGTGTGTGTGTGTATATATATATATATATATATATATATATATATATATATATATATATATATATATATATATATATATATATATATATATATATATATATATATATATATATATATATATATATATATATATATATATGTATATGTAGGAAGGCCAGTATGGTGGCCTGAATTTATGGGAGGAGCCCGGGGGGTATTTAAGCAGCCCGCTCACCTGTGGTGCTTGTCGGTTTCCTGTGCGCGATATACGTCACTAAGCCGACTATTCGATACCAGCGTCCGCAAGTTCTTGCCTCGCAGTTCCCGTATTCGATACTCCGTACTCTAAACTTTCGAAGTCCGCGTTTTCGTTTATAGTTGTACCACGCGTCTGGCTTGGCTGTCGCAGGTAAGGTCCCGTCGGACTTTTCGTTTTTCATATCATGTCACTAAACCGTGAGTTCAAATTTCGTTTCACCCGCATCGCATAAACTGCAATGTATATCGCTCGTACTTTCGATATGTTACAATTCGATAGCACAGCGACGCTGACGTCGCATCATTTCTAGCATGTCGGTATTAGTAGACAGCCATAGCCAGTCGCAGCTTGTAAAGTTATCAAATCAAGTTAGTTCGGTACCAATCATTTCTCATTTCTAAAACATTTCAAAAAACTCATTTCGGACATTTCAAATCATTTCTCATTTCTGGAAAAACATTTCTAAAAAATCATTTCGGACATTTCAAATCATTTCTTATTTCTGAAAACTCATTTCTGACATTTCAAATCATTTCTCATTTCAGTCACCTACCGCGCTCCGATTCGAATCCAATCGCACCAAAGATGCGCCGATTCGTCCCGGTGTGCCCCAGTTATTACGGCCTCATTTCTATACATGCTCCAGAGTTACGTTATTGTCAGCCAATTGTACCTCTGCCATGGTTATCATTTCATTTCCATGTATCACGTTCCGACATGAATTCAGTCGCATAAAAATGCACCGATTCGTCTCGGCGTGCCCCAGGATTGGCCTCATTTCTATACATGCTCCAGAGTTACGTTTTATCAGTCATTTTGTACCTCTGTCATGGTTATCATTTCATTCCCATGTATCACGTCCCGACATGAATTCAGTCGCATAAAAATGCACCGATTCGTCTCGGCGTGCCCCAGGATTGGCCTCATTTCTATACATGCTCCAGAGTTACGTTTATCTGTCAATTGTACCTCTGTCATGGTTATCATTTCATTTCCATGTATCACGTTCCGACATGAATTAGTCGCATAAAATGCACCGATTCATCTCGGCGTGCCCCAGGATCGGCCTCATTTCTATACATGCTCCAGAGTTACCTTATCAGTCATTTGTACCTCTGTCATGGTTATCATTTCATTCCCACGTATCACGTTCCGACAGGAATTCAGTCGCATGAAAATGCACCGATTCGTCTCGGCGTGCCCCAGGATTGGCCACATTTCTAATACATGCTCCAGAAATCCGGATCATAGCTGAATCGCAGACACCGGGGATTGACCCATATCTCTGTCACGCAATTTCTACCATTGTACTCTCACAACGCATCACCGTTTCGAAACCAGTCGCATCCAAGGCGCACCGATTCGGCACGGCATGCATCACAGGTTTCGATCACATTTCATACCCACACCAGAGCTCGGTTGGTTGCCAGTCGCTAACACGGCACAACCAATACGAGCCTCGGTCAAAACAATCATTTCTCTCATTTATTCAATACCGCACTCCTATTCGAATCCAGATGCAGCAAACAAGCACCGATTCGACCCAGGAGCACCAGTATTTTAGTTGCCTCATTTCAGTACATGCTCCAGAGCCCGGTCCACGGTCGAACAAATCGTGACACGACCAGGCCGCACCTCTGTCATGCAGTTCATTCATTTCACAATCAAGGCAAACATTTCGAACCATTTCATTGTCACAAATTGCAAGCACCATACAAATCATTGCTTCAAGTTACTTAGCAATCCCTTCACGAATTGTCACCTTTCATCTTCCTCAGGTCAGTCAAAGTTCAGTAGGTCCACCCTGCACCAGGTTGGACGATATCCCCCCAGGTAAAAAAAAAAAAAAAAAAAAAAGAGGGAGAACAAGTCGGGTAAGTATGACGCAGCGGATCAAAGAAAAACTTGAAATCCATCTCACCCCCAATAGGTTACAGTCAACCAGGAGATAAAGCTCGAGAGATCCTCACCAGAGCAACCATGTCCCAGGCCGGCAGTGAAGACTTCACGGCCCCTCTATCACCTACTCCGGTCTCAGAAAGCGGCAGCGTGCAATCCCTCAGGGGATGGACTATCCCCAGACTGACGGCAGAGCTCAGACGCAGAGGTGTCCCCTTCCCCGCCACAGCGAGGAAAGGCGAGCTCTTCAAACTCCTCTTCCCCCCACCAGCAGCAGGAGCCAGTACCCAACAGGCATCTCTCCAGTCCATATCATCGGCCATCTCGCAGTTACACACAATGGTATCATCTCTATCCACCTCAGTTGCAGACGTCCAAGCCAGGGTGGCACTTCTGGAGGCCCGACCGGCCACAGCAGTCCCCGACCCAACGGCAACTCAGACCTTGACACCTCTTCCTACAGGTACCTCAGGCTCAAGCGTCATTGTCTACCCCTCCCACCTGGTCCCAACCAGTATCAGGAAGGACATTTTGGACGGCAAGGACGTCAACCTGGCCTCTCTCCTTATCTCCGTGCATGATTTAGCAGAAAATAAAGCCTACTCCTGGGGCGACATATCGGTGGTCATTAAAGCCAAAGACCCCAGGCTGAACCGCAAGCTATCAGTCCCCGAATTTACCCTGGCCTTTGGCATGCTCAGAGATGTCCTATGCTCAGCCACCCCCAGCAGGCGGGAAGAGCTGGACTTATACCTCCATACTGTGGTAGACTTGGGCCACAAGTATGGAGGTTTCGCTTTCTACGATTATCATCGTTCCTTCTCAGCCAAGGCCGCCGCCAGATTCGCACAATTCCAGATCGCGACAGATTGGAGTCTCATGGACACAGAGCTCTTCTGCCGCCACTTTGCCGGCTTACGCTCACCTCTGTGTGCAATTTGCCAGTCTTCCACCCACACTGCCACCTGGTGCTCCAATACGGCGATCAGACGGCCCTTCGAGTTCCCCTCTACCTCAGGTACAGTACAGGGCCAGTCACCCCCTGAACCAACGCCTCAGGTGGACAAACTCGGACGCCCAGTCCGAACCGTGGGAGGGGCAGCCATCTGTAATAACTACAACTACGGGTCCTGCAACTTCAGCCAATGCCGCCTACTTCACATCTGCACTTTATGCCAAAGAGCACACCCTAGGAATTTGTGTGAAGTCAAGCAAAACAAGAGGGCATGACTAAGCCGAATCAACATCTTATGGCTAGGACTGTATCTCACTTCACACCCCACCCCTTCCCTGGCCACCTACCTTATCCAAGGCTTCACAATAGGCTTTCACACCGGCCTCATTGCACTGCCCCACAGTACTCACGAATGCGCCAATCTTCGTTCGGCAGCCATCGACGAACAGGCCATAGATCAGCTCTTACAGGCAGAGGTAGATCGAGACTATGTAATAGGCCCTTTCACTTGCCCCCCTTTCAGCACATGGAGAGTCAGCCCTATTGGGCTTGTCAAGGGCAAATTCTCTAATAAATTGCGTTTGGTGTACGACTTGTCTGCGCCTCATTCTTCGCACATACCCAGTCTCAATTCCCTGATCCCCTCCGAAGAGTTTTCCCTAAAATACTCCTCAGTGGACATGGCAATACAAGCGATCATCAAAGCAGGCACAGGTGCCTGGCTCTCCAAAGCCGACATCTCGGATGCCTTCAAGCTCCTGCCCATCCACCCATCCCTGTGGTGCTGGCATGGCATCAAATGGAAGGAAGCGTATTATTTTGCTACGAAACTCACCTTCGGTTCGAAGAGTAGCCCGTGGCTCTTCGACACGTTCGCACAGTCCCTCGTTTGGATACTATTACACAAGGGCCAATGCCATGAAGTCATCCATTACCTGGATGACTTCCTACTGATAGAACCGCCCAACAAGCCCCCAGGAGATCTCGACAAACTGAGAGTAATTTTTGGAAACCTCAACGTTCCTATCGCCGAGCACAAAGTCGACGGTCCAGCAAACATCATCACCTTTCTCGGGGTCAGCTTGGATACCTGCGCAATGCAGGCCAGTCTCCCTCCCGACAAATTAACACGCATTAGGGCAGTTATTTACGAGTTTACACACACCAACGGCTGTACCAAAAAACAGTTGCAGTCTCTCCTAGGTATGCTCAACTTCGCTATGCGAATTATCCCACAAGGCCGCACATTCGTATCACGCCTACTTAGATTTCTGTCAGAAACTCAAGACCCTGATCAGATTTTGAAATTAGACTCCGCAGCTATAGCGGACCTATCAATGTGGGAGGAATTCTTGTCCGCCTGGAATGGCATATCTCTATTCATACCTATGGTTTCGATCCATTCACCCCAGGTAGTGACTGACGCTGCAGCCTCCACAGGTTTCGCGGCAATTTTTGGCCATCATTGGTTTTCAGGACCCTGGCCTCAACAGATACTATTGATACCTGGCTTTTCCCAAACATCTGCCCTGTTTGAGCTTTATCCCATAGTGGCAGCCGCACAACTCTGGGGCCACCACTGGACAGGACAAACCGTAGTCTTCACCACCGACAACCAGGCCACGGCAGACATCATCAACAGAGGCAGGTCCAAGTCCCTAGCAGTCATGTCCTTCCTGCGCAGGTTGGTTCAACTGTCTTTACAACATCAGTTCAACATACACTGTGAATTTATACCCGGCAGATACAACTCAGCAGCTGACGCACTATCACGTTTCAATTATCCCTCCTTTTTCAAACAGGTTCCCGATGCCGACCCAATGTCGGCCCCTATCCCCGTCTGGTCACAACTGACCCTGGATTAGTGCAACATCTACACGGAGCTACGCAACTCATAAATAATTCCCTCTCCCGCAACACACTCAAAGCCTACCAGACAGCTTGGAAGGCTTTCAACAAATTCCTCACGCCCTGCCGCAAAGAACCAACAGATATCAAACAGGTACTGGCCTTCACGGCACACTGCCACACGCAGCTGGCCTTATCCTACAACACCATCCGGTTATACCTAGCCGGCATTCAACATTTCATGGCGCTTGAAGACCCGACGAAGTCGTCACTGTTCTCATCCCACGCTATACGAGCCATCCTAAGGGGAATACAGAAACAACAACCAGTCATCAGCACTAAGCGTTTGCCCATTACGGGGCCCATCTTTAGGGACATGTCAAACATACTGGCTACTTCGCCATTCGGTCTGCTCCCCAGCACGGTCCTACAAGCAGCCATATATTTAGCTTACTACGGGTTCTTGCGGCCTGGCGAATTCACCACTAACAAACCCACAGACCAAGTACTATGCAGACGACACTTGCTTCGACACCAAGACCACTTTATCCTGCACCTCGAGGTCTCTAAAACCCAGCAAACTGGCTCGGGAGTGAACATCCACCTCTACAGAACCAACAACAGCTGGTGTCCAGTCGCTGTACTCAACCGACTCCTATCTCTCCTGCCTGAACAACCAGACAGCAGTCCCCTTCTACCATTCCCAGTCAAACCCTTAAATGCCTCTCAGTTTGTGAGCCACATAAGAATACTTCTCCGCAATCTCCACCTTAACCCTAGTCAGTATTCCGGACACTCTTTCCGCATCGGAGCAGCCTCCGCGGCATCCCGCCACGGGGTGCCAGATCACATCATCAAAAGGTTAGGCAGGTGGAAATCAGCCTGCTTCGCCCGGTACATCCCCAATCCACAAACAGAGATGGCACAGGCATTCTCCAAATTGGCTCAATAAATAACTGAAAACCAATAAAAATTATAACCCTACCTGAATGTTTTTGCCCCCTTATTTTGGCATACCGGCCATTAGACCAAGGCACACTTTCAGGTCTATTTCATATGGTAAGTCCACACTTTCAGGTCTATTTCCGATGGTAAGTCTTATCTTTACTATAAGTGTTATCTATGTCCATATCGGACATAGGGCTCCGACCATAAATATATATATACTGGATTTTTCATTTATTTAACTGAAGTGGCTTCAAACAAGTTTGGAACAAACATGGATCTAAACTCAGACAGAAAAGTTAACATAAAGAAAGAAAGAAAGAAAGAAAGAAAAAATAAATTCAAAATTGGGCAGGCACGATGGACTACTCAGTCTTTTTCTGCCGTCACTTTTCTGTTTTTGTATTGATTAGTTTGCAGATTTGAAAAAAAAAACAACTATATCTTTTACTTTCTGCTATAAAACATAACCAATAATGTAAAAAAATCCATTTTCTTCATAAATTTAGGCCAATATGTATATTGCTACATTTTATTTTATTTTTTAAATCCCAAAGAGTGTATATTGGTTGGTTTGCGCAAAAGTTATAGCGTCTAGTGTGTGTGATATATATATATATATATATATTGGATATATATTGGGTTTTTTATTTATTTAACTGAAGTAAATGGCTTCAAACAAGTTTGGGACAAACATGGATCTAA
Source organism: Aquarana catesbeiana (assembly GCF_042186555.1). Taxonomy (NCBI): domain Eukaryota; kingdom Metazoa; phylum Chordata; class Amphibia; order Anura; family Ranidae; genus Aquarana; species Aquarana catesbeiana. The sequence continues at coordinate 18,951,063 of NC_133336.1, forward strand.
ACTCAGACAAATAAGTTAACGTAAAAATATAAATAAATAAAAAATAAATTAAAAATTGGGCAGGCACGATGGACTACTCAGTTTTTTTTCTCCCGTCACTTTTCTTCTTGTTTTTGTATTGTTCCGTTTGCACAAACATTATAGCGTCTACAAACTGTGGGATATTTGTCTTTATTATTTTTCTTTTTTTACTTGTAATGGCAGCGTCCAGTGACTTATAGCGGGACTGCAATATTGTGGCGGACATTCTGACACTAACTGACACTTTTGACACTTTTTGGGGGAGCAGTGACACTAATACAGTGATCGGTGCTAAATAAAATATGCACTGTCACTGTACAAATGACACTGGCTGGGAAGGCGTTAGCATCAGGGTCGATCAAAGGGTTAAATGTGTGCCTAGCCTGTATTTTACTACAGTGTGCGAGGAGCTTCTACTAGGGGGAAGAGATGAAATTTATTCCCTGCTTTGCAGAGACACAGGATCCATGCCTCCCCCCCCCCCCCCCCCTTGTGTCAGAACGGCGATCTGCCTTGTTTACTCCCCTGACGCGCCGTCTCTCTGCTAGGGGGTTCTCGGGTTTTGATTGGGTAGATTGATAGCAGCGCAGCCATTGGCTCCCGCTGTTGTCAATCGAATCCAATGACGCGGGGGGTGGGGCCGAGTCATACATTCATGTCTATGGACGCAAATGCTGGACTCGGGAGTGCACCCCCAAGGTAACCCCCGCCGGGAGATCGCTTCTCCTAGGGCAGTGATGGTGAACCTTGGCACCCCAGATGTTTTGGAACTACATTTCCCATGATGCTCACGCACTCTGCAGTGTAGTTGAGGATCATGGGAAATGTAGTTCCAAAACTTCTGGGGTGCCAAGGTTCGCCATCACTGGTCTAGGGGGGTTAGCTCTTGCGGGGAGGAGCTGAGAGAGCTGGCGGGGACCCCAGAAGATGAGGTTCGGGGTCGCTCTGTGCAAAATGAGCTGCACAGTGGAGGTAAGTATGATATAGTATGTCTGCAGTCTCTGCTCATCTCCTGTAGTATGTCTGCAGTCCCTTTGTCAGGGGCTGCACTGGAGACCCCCTCCAATCTAACCCTTTCCTGCTCTATCCAAAACAAAGAAAAACTTGAGGCTGGAGTTTGGCTTCAAATTGATACTAAAGTCCTAGTTTGTTTGTTTTTTTTCTTCTTTAAATTTTACTTACCTGCTTTGTGTAATGGTTTTGCACAGAGCAGCCACGGTCCTCCTCGGTCCTCCTCTTGTCGGGTCTCTTGCCAGCACTCCTGGCCCCTCCCTCCTTCTTAGTGCCCCCAGAGCAAGCAGCTTGCTCTGGGGGCACCCGAACCGAGCTGCTCTGTGTGTCCATTCGGCCTCGCCCCCCTCCCTCTCCTCATTGGCTCACTGATTTTGATTGACAGCAGTGGGAGTCAATGGCGCCCACTGCTGTCTCAGCTAATGAGGAGGGAGAGTCCCAGACAGTCGAGTCTCTCCTACAACATCGCTGGATCGAGATGGGGCTCCGGTAAGTATTAGGGGGGCTTCTGCACACAGAAGGTTTTTTTTTAATCTTAATGCACAGAATGCATTAAGATAAAAAAAAAAAAAACTTCTGACTTTACAACCCCTTTAATTCTCCTGTATATTGTATATGGGCGTTAGAGATAAAATAAGGTAGATTTAAATCCAGATTCAGCTTTGCTTTAGGGTGAAAGTTGTGAAATACACGGGAGGCCAATCTTACAGGAGGAGGAAATAGTACATGAAGTATTTTCTATTCAGTTTAAACAAGCGGAGTTCCTTTCCTCGTGTGAAGTTCCTCTTTTTGATGGTGCAGATGTTCCAAAGTCATAAGATAAAGGATACATTTCTTCCAATGTAATTCTTCAACATGCAGATTTGCTACAAAAGGTTCTGCACTACATACGAGGTCTAGGCAATCCCCAGCCCTGATGCCGCAAGCAGCACACAAAGCCCCTTTTGCGGGCTGGCGACTCCCTCCCCATCAGCAGAGCAGCGCAGGGAAGTGTCAGCGAGACACGAATGCATTCCAATCTCAGAATTCCCCACACCGCACTGAGGGGGAGGCACTGCGCCCCCCACATATTGTAAAAGATGGGAAACATTGTTTGGTTCTCTAACTTTGCTGTAGCTGCAATCGTGAGCTTTTGTGATCGGGAAGAGATTGGGTTCAGTTCTGCTGGAGGGGGTGCGGTCCCTGTTTCCAGGAGGAGGAGGACTGTGATTGGCCGCTGCTACAGCCAATCACAGTCCTGCTAGCCCCGCCCACCACCTGGAGGAAGATGATTCGCTTGGTTGCCACTACCAATCTCCAGAAAGAAGGGATTTCACTGTGATTGAGAAAACCCCAATCGGGTGATAGTTTGTGGAATTACTGTTGAGCTTCTGGGAACATTGTTGAAATCAGGGGTGTAACTACCACCATAGCGACCCATGCGGGCGCTATGGGGCCCGCAGCCGAGTGGGGCCCAGTGAGGATAAGAGCACCGCCGGGACAGTTTCCCAGCCAGGGGAAGAGAGAGGAAAGGAAGAGGCGAGCTGTCCGTATCAGCAGAGAGCTGAATTGCCCGATGTAAGAGCTTTCATTAGAACTTCCAGTGTTCCCGGGGCTCACGTCACATAGCTCCACCTTTTGGCCCGATGCCTTTGATAGACAGAACGCTGATCCAATGTGGGACATGTGACGTCATCAAAGGCGTCGGGCCAAGAGGTGGGGCTATGTGACGATGAGCCCCGGGAAGACAGGAAATTCAATTGAAAGCTATTACAGCGGGCAATCCCGCTCTCTGCTGATCCCGGTGGCTTGCCTCTTCCTCTGCATAGGTGGGGCTGTATGGGGCACAGGCAGACCAGGCTGTATTGGGCACAGGTCACACTGTATGGGGCACAGGTCACGCTGCATTGACAATAGGGCAGCTGTGGGGGGGGGGGGGGCTGTTTGCAGGGGGGCCCCATACAACATTTTGCTATGGGGCCCTGCTATTTCTAGTTACGCCCCTGGTTGAAACTATTCCTGAACCTTTGCGTCACTTACTACTGAACCCTGACACTCTGTGTCCCTTTAAGCCACAGCCAGTATTCAGCGCAATGAAAATCACACCCAACTTTTCCTGTGGCGCAGAGCGCCGCTCTTTTTCTCAGCTGGGGGGCCCAACTTATGATCCTGCATACAGGCCCACTGCTTTCAGAAAATGCTCCTGACCTGAGCTCATCATTGGGCATCCATTCCAGATGCTTGTATGTGACATCACATACATCCCATAAATCCCTTACATCACATACATCCCATATATCCCATACATCCCATACATCCCTTACATCCCTTACATCCCATACATCCCTTACATCCCTTACATCCAATACATCACTTACATCCCATACATCACATATATCCCTTACATCACTTACATTCCATACATCACTTACATTCCATACATCACTTACATCCCATATATCACATACATCCCATAAATCCCATAAATCCCTTACATCCCTTACATCCCTTACATCCCATACATCCCATACATCACATACATCCCATACATCACTTACATCCCATACATCCAATACATCACTTACATCCCATACATCACATATATCCCTTACATTCCATACATCACTTACATTCCATACATCACTTACATCCCTTACATCCCATACATCATTTACATGAGCTTCTGGGAACTTTGTTGAAATTATTCCTGAACCTTTGCGTCACTACTGAACCCCGACACTCTGTGTCCCTTTAAGCCACAGCCAGTATTCAGCGCAATGAAAATCACACCCAGCTTTTCCTATGGCGCAGAGCGCTGCACTTTTTCTCAGCTGGGGGGGCCCAATTTATGATCCCACATACAGGCCCACTGCTTTCAGAAAATGCTCCTGACCTGAGCTCATCATTGGGCATCCATTCCAGATGCTTGTATGTGACATGCCATACATCCCATATATCACTTACAATCCATACATCACTTACATCCCATATATCACATACATCCCATATATCACATACATCCCAAACATCCCTTACATCCCATACATCCCTTACATCCCATACAGCCCATTCCTCCCATACATCACTTACATCCCATACATCACTTACATCCCATACATCACATACATCCCATACATCCCTTACATCCCATACAGCCCATTCATTCAATACATCACTTACATCCCAAACACCCCATACATCACTTACATCCCATACATCACTTAGATCCCATACATCACTTACATTCCATACATCACTTACATTCCATACATCACTTACATCCCATATATCCCATACATCACTTACACCCCATACATCACTTACATTCCATACATGACTTACATCCCATACATGACTTACATCCCATACATCCCTTACATCCCATACATCCCATACATCCCATACATCCCATACATCACATACATCCCATACAAGCACATGGGTTGGATGCGAGAGGTGGATTAGCAGGATGAATGTGCCAGGACAGGTAGATGTGTCTCATCTCTGCTTCCTTTCACCACTCTGCATATCACACATATCATAGATGAGAAGAGGGTACAGTAGTGGGGAAGATGAGCAGGAGGGTACAACGGTGTAAGAGATGAGAAGGGAGATCAGCAGTGGGACAGAAAAGCATGGGGGTAGAGCAGTGGGACAGATGTGAAAGGAGGTGTATTAGTGGGACAGATGAGCAGTGGATTACAGTGGTGGTGGGGCAAGAGCAGGGGGGGTTCAGAGGTTCAGGAGGGTACATTGGTGGCACAGGGTGGATAAAAATCAATGATTAAAAAAAAATCGGATTTTATTTATTTAAATCTCATTTTTTTTATTTTTATTATATTTATTTTAATAAAATGCTTTTGGAGTAAAAATCTGTCTAAAGATAGTTTTCTATTTAAGATACATTAATCATTTATTTTATTCAGCATGAAATGGAGCTTAGTTATGTAGCATGAGGCTGTATATTCTGCAATATTTACATTTTTAGTAAACTCATTCAATGAATCCAAGCTCTGCAAGCTGAGATAACATGCACTGCATTGATGCATTCACACAGTGTCACAGTAACCATGAGATAAAACAAAGTTCAGGAATATTAATTTATCCCATTGTTTTGCAAATCTATGTACACTACAAACTGTACAAACTGCAAATATTAAAGATTCTAACTACCAGCAAGAATAAGTCCTTACATTTAAAGAGCACCTGTCATTTCAGATCCATCATGGCAGCCCCTGTTAGCGGACATCCACTCACCTGCTGCCGCCACGTCCCTCACCTTGTTGTGTCACTGCCGCATCACCAGCCGTCCCATTAAAGTGAATGGGACTGTCGGCGAGTCAACAAGCGGGTCAGAGAGGGGGTGACAGTTGCTCTTTAAAAATTATTATTTAAATTGAGTTGATTTAAATCAAGCCTTTTTACTAGTGATGTACATCGTGATTGACATTGACTTAATTTAAATCAAATCCACCCTGTTGGTGGGGCAGATGAGAAAGTGGGTTACAGTGGTGGGGCAGATGAGAAGGTGATTCAGTAGTGAGACAGAAGAGCATGGGGGTCCGGCGGTGGGGCAGATGTGCAGGTAGGTACAGTAGTGGGGCAGATGAGAAAAGAGGTACATTGATGGGGCAGATGAGCAGGGGGTTACAGTAGTGGGACAGAAGAGCAGGGGGATTCAGTGTTGGGGCAGATGAGAAGGGGGTTACAGTGGTGGGAAAGATGAGCAGGGGGGGGACAGTGATGGGGGCCGATGAGCAGCGGGGGGTTCAGTGTTGGGGCAGATGAGAAGGGGGTTCAGCGGTGGGCCAGATGTGAAAGGAGGTGCATTGGTGGGACAGATGAGCAGGGGGTTACAGTGGTTAGGCAGAAGAGCAGAGGGTGCAGAGGGGGGCAGATGTACAGGAGGGTACAGTGGCGAAGCAGAGGAGAAAGGGGGTTACAGTGGTGGGGCAGAAGAGCAGATAAGTTCAGTGTTAGGAAAGATGAAAAGATGGTTCAGTGGTGAGACAGAAGAACATGGGGGTACGGTGGTGGAGCAGATGTACAGGGTAGTACAATGGTGGGGCAAATGTACAGGGGGTTAACGTGGTGGTGCAGATGTACAGGGAGTTACAGTGGTGGGGCAGATTAGCAGGGAGTTACCGTGGTGGGGCAGATGTACAGGGGGTAACAGTGGTGGGGCAGATTAGCAGGGTGGTACAATGGTGAGGTGGATGTACAGAGGGTAACAGTGGTGGGGCAGATGTGCAGGGGGTTACAGTGGTGGGGCAGATGTACAGGGGGTTACAGTGGTGGGGCAGATTAGCAGGGTGGTACAATGGTGAGGCGGATGTACAGGGGGTAACAGTGGTTGGGCAGGGGGTTACAGTGGTGGGGCAGATGTACAGGGGGTTACAGTGGTGGGGCAGATGTGCAGGGGGTTACAGTGATGGGGCAGATGTACAGGGGGTTACAGTGGTGGGGCAGATTACCAGGGTGGTACAATGGTGAGGCGGATGTACAGGGGGTAACAGTGGTTGGGCAGGGGGTTACAGTGGTGGGGCAGATTAGCAGGGTGGTACAATGGTGAGGCAGATGTGCAGGGGGGTACATTGATGGGGCAGATTAGCAGGGTGGTACAATGGTGAGGCAGATGTGCAGGGGGTTACAGTGGTGGGGCAGATGTGCAGGGGGTTACAGTGGTGGGGCAGATGTGCAGGGGGTTACAGTGGTGGGGCAGATGTGCAGGGGGTTACAGTGGTGGGGCAGATGTGCAGGAGGTTACAGTGGTGGGGCAGATTAGCAGGGTGGTACAATGGTGAGGCAGATGTGCAGGGGGTTACAGTGGTGGGGTAAATGAGCAGGGTAGTACAGATGTGGGGCAGATGTGCAGGGGGGAACGGTGATCTGAGGCATGAGAGTGCAGGATATTCATTTCTCACTATTAGGTCCAGTTCACACCACATGCAGCCCAGTGCGTTTTTTTCTGAATCAAAAACACATGGAAAGTAGGTTATATGGTTTTAATGGCATCGTTCACACCAGTGCTTGCAGTTCCAGTGCGTTCCAGTTGCAGAAAAAAAAGGAGAACATTCTCCAACTTATGTAGGAGGATTTGTTTCATCTCTGTGTATCAACTGAGACCCATCACTTCACTGGGTGAGACACACCTTCCAACTTTTTGAGATGGGAACAAGGGACACCTATTAGGAAAAGTATGTAGGCATAGGACACACCTCCTGCCACGCCCCCTTAAAGGACAATTATATAAAAAAAAAAAAGAGATTAGTTAACCCACAAGTGCTTTTTTTTTTTACCACTACTTTTCCTTTATATTGGCTTTTGAAATGTAAATGCAATTTAAAAATTGGATGAAAGGTTTAGCACTGGGAAACACTTTTTGAAAGATAAATAGTGTATTTTATATACAACTATATAGATCTGACCAAAATGAGGGACAAATGAGGGGGAAAGAGGTACAGAAGGACTTTGTTCCAAATCAGGGACAGTCAGGGCCGGCGCTACCGCTAGGCGAACTAGGCAGCTGCCACGGCCACTGGTTTCCCTACTCTCACTTGCCCCACTAACAAATCTGCTGGCTTACTTACACAGGGCTCCATTCGCAAAGCGGTATCCTAGTCATCAGCTGTCAGCGGGGTTCCCTGCTGACAGCTTAATGTATATAAAAGAATTGCTGGCATTAAAAAAATCAATCCATACCAGGCACTTCCCATGTTAAGGGCATCGACCCCCCCCCTGTCCTGCATGCTCGGATAAGGGCCTGTTATGGATTTTTTTTTGGAGGGGGGGGGCCCATGCGTTTCACTTTTTTTAATAAATTAATAATTAATAAATTAATTTTGGCATGGGGGTTCCCCCCAAAATCCATGCCAGACCCGAAGATCCTGATTTTTTTCAATGCCGGCAATTCTTTTCTTTACATTCAGCTGTCAGCTGATGGCATCCCGCTGACAGATGATGACTTTTAGATGAAAATTTAGAAGTTATATATTTTTTTTTGGGGGGGGGGGGGGGGGGAGTAGTTGGTCTTGCCTAGGGTAAAAATAAAAAATAGTCTAGCACCGGCCCCGGGGACAGTTGGGAGCTATGGTAAGGGTTTACAACCACTTTAAATTGGAGCTAGTGGAATTGTAGCTGCTGTGTTCCCAGCCCCGCCCCTTTGTAGGGAGGTGACACGACATCATGTCATGTATCAAGGGCTCGCAGTCCTGCGCAGAGGCATAGCGAAGGACCAGCTGAATCTGGCTACATTGGGTCATATAAAACTCAAGTAGAGGTGGGTAGGCCTTCTGACTTTAGAAAAATTCAGCACCGTGGGCTTAGTGGTTAACATTTCTGTCTGGCAGTGCCAAGTGTTGCTTCCTCTGGGTGCTGTGGTTTCCTCCCACACTTCAAAGAGGGAGGCTGATTGGCTCCTGTCTATATTGGCTCTACTATGTGTATGTATGAATGGGAATTAGGGACCTTAGGTTGTAAGCTCCTTGAGGGCAGGGACTGATGTTAATGTATAATACACAGTATCTCACAAAAAGTAAGTACACCCCTCACATTTTTGTAAATATTTTCTTCTATCTTTTCATGTGACAACACTGAAGAAATGACACTTTGCTACAATGTAAAGTAGTGAGTGTACAGCTTGTATATCAGTGTAAATTTGCTGTCCCCTCAAAATAACTCAACACACAGCCATTAATGTCTAAACCGCTGGAAACGGTGGGGAAGAAGCCAGAGCCGCCTGGGAAGCCGCCGAGAAGGAGAAGTCGTGGGGAAGCCGATGAAGCGGCCCGCGACCTGGATGGGGTAAGTAGTGCAGGATGATTGATTGGAGCGGAGGCTGGTGCTCAATTTTTTGTGGGGGGGGGGGGGGGACCTCCCAGCCACCCCTGCACCCCCATTGAAAGAAAGTTCATAAAAGTCCACATGGGGCATGTCAAATGACATGTGGATGGTAAAAACACAGCACCCGCGGCAGCACCCTTAGGAATGAAGCAAACTCTGCACAAAGCTAAAGGAAAACAGAAGGGGGCGCCAGACTAAGTGCAGCGGTTAAAAGAGTATTTGGATTTATGAAGGCACCAATAAATTGGAAACTCACATTTAGCCCGGGTTCACACCTATGCAAATTAGATGCGGCTTACACTGCATCTAATTCGCAGGACATTTTAAAATACATTCATATGAATGCATCTGGTTCACATATGTGCGTTGCATTCGCACTGCGCATTGCACAAAAAACGTGTGCGTTTTTTGGGCATTGCGGTGCGAACTACAAGCCTATTATCTCCTATGGGAACGCATCTGATTCGCAGATGCATTGCGTTCTGAACAAGGATTTTCTCTTTCTCCTCACTACACCTCCCCCTCTCCCCCCCCCCTCCCTCCCCCTCTCCCTGCTCTCTAATCCTGAGCAAAAACGCAATGAATCCGTTGAACAGGAGATTGTTATCTCCCCAGTGAAACCTGAGCTTCAATTCGCACCGCACAAGTGTGAAATAGGGCTCAGTGAAGCGTTATCAAGCAAGCATGTGAGTAAACTCCGTGGCTGGGCTCCGGGGTATCCCCGAGGTGGTGACATCCGTATCCTGTGGCAGGGCGGTGATATAGCTTGGGCCGGGGCTGTGTGTGATTTGATAGTTGGCATGAACCCGAAGTTTATCCCCAGCAACCAACATATGGCCCTCATTACTGTACCGATCTCCATGTACAAAAAGTGATTCCAGGAGGGAAATTTACAATCCTGGCATGAAATCGATCACTATCACACTTTCATACTTCTTAATTGAATATAAAGAAAGCTCCAGTGGGGAAGCTGTCACATACAGTATATACACTCCCCGGCCACTTTATTAGGTACACCTGTTCAATTGCTCGGTAAACCAAATTGCTAATCAGCCAATCACATGGCAGCAACTCAATGCATTTAGGCATCTAGACGTGGTGAAGATGACTTGCTGAAGTTCAAACCGAGGGTCAGAATGGGGAAGAAAAGGGGATTTAAAGTGGTTGTACAACCACTTTTACCGACAGGTAAGCCTATATTAAGGCTTACCTGTAGGTGCTTGAAATACAGTGGGGACGGAAAGTATTCAGACCCCCTTAAATTTTTCACTCTTTGTTATATTGCAGCCATTTGCTAAAATCATTTAAGTTCATTTTTTTCCTCATTAATATACACACAGCACCCCATATTGTACACACAGCACCTCATATTGTACACACAGCACCCCATATTGTACACACAGCACCTCATATTGTACACACAGCCCCCCATATTGTACACACAGCACCCCATATTGTACACACAGCACCCCATATTGACAGAAAAACACAGAATTGTTGACATTTTTGCAGATTTATTAAAAAAGAAAAATTGAAATATCACATGGTCTTTTGTGACCAGGCCATTTTTTGCAATACTGCACTGTGTTGCTTTACCTGACAACTGCACAGTCATGCAATGCTCTACCCAAATAAAATGTATATATTTTTTTTTGCCCCCACAAATAGAGCTTTCTTTAGGTGGTATACGATCACCTCTGTGTGTTTTTAAATGTTTTGCACTATAAACAAAAAAACAAACAAAACAATATTTTTACTTTCTGCTATAAAACCTATCCAATAAAATAAAAAAATAAAAAATCGAATTTCTTCATAAATTCAGGCCAAAATGTATTCTGCTACATGTTTTTGGTAAGCAAAAAAAATCCCAATAAGTGTATATTGATTGGTCTGCACAAAAGGATAGATTAGATGGATAGATAGATTATTCAGACCCCCCTTAAATTTTTCACTCTTTGTTATATTGCAGCCATTTGCTAAAATCATTTAAGTTCATTTTTTTCCTCATTAATGTACACACAGCACCCCATATGGACAGAAAAACACAGAATTGTTGACATTTTTGCAGATTTATTAAAAAAGAAAAACTGAAATATTACATGGTCCTAAGTATTCAGACCCTTTGCTGTGACACTCCTATATTTAACTCAGGTGCTGTCCATTTCTTCTGATCATCCTTGAGATGGTTCTACACCTTCATCTGAGTCCTGCTGTGTTTGATTATACTGATTGGACTTGATTAGGAAAGCCACACACCTGTCTGTATAAGACCTTACAGCTCACAGTGCATGTCAGAGCAAATGAGAATCATGAGGTCAAAGGAACTGCCTGAAGAGCTCAGAGACAGAATTGTGGCAAGGCACAGATCTGGCCAAGGTTACAAAAAAATTTCTACTGCATTTAAGGTTCCTAAGAGCACAGTGACCTCCATAATCCTTAAATGGAAGACGTTTGGGATGACCAGAACCCTTCCTAGAGCTGGCCGTCCGGCCAAACTGAGCTATCGGGGGAGAAGAGCCTTGGTGAGAGAGGTAAAGAAGAACCCAAAGATCACTGTGGCTGAGCTCCAGAGATGCAGTCGGGAGATGGGAGAAAGTTGTAGAAAGTCAACCATCACTGCAGCCCTCCACCAGTCGGGGCTTTATGGCAGAGTGGCCCAACGGAAGCCTCTTCTCAGTGCAAGACACATGAAAGCCCACATGGAGTTTGCTAAAAAAACACCTGAAGGACTCCAAGATGGTGAGAAATAAGATTCTCTGGTCTGATGAGACCAAGATAGAACTTTTTGGCCTTAATTCTAAGCGGTATGTGTGGAGAAAACCAGGCACTGCTCATCACCTGTCCAATACAGTCCCAACAGTGAAGCATGGTGGTGGCAGCATCATGCTGTGGGGGTGTTTTTCAGCTGCAGGGACAGGACGACTGGTTGCAATCGAGGGAAAGATGAATGCGGCCAAGTACAGGGATATCCTGGACGAAAACCTTCTCCAGAGTGCTCAGGACCTCAGACTGGGCCGAAGGTTTACCTTCCAACAAGACAATGACCCTAAGCACACAGCTAAAAGAACGAAGGAGTGGCTTCACAACAACTCCGTGACTGTTCTTGAATGGCCTAGCCAGAGCCCTGACTTAAACGCAATTGAGCATCTCTGGAAAATGGCCGTCCACCAACGTTTACCATCCAACCTGACAGAACTGGAGAGGATCTGCAAGGAGGAATGGCAGAGGATCCCCAAATCCAGGTGTGAAAAACTTGTTGCATCTTTCCCAAAAAGACTCATGGCTGTATTAGATCAAAAGGGGCTTCTACTAAATACTGAGCAAAGGGTCTGAATACTTAGGACCATGTGATATTTCAGTTTTTCTTTTTTAATAAATCTGCAAAAATGTCAACAATTCTGTTTTTCTGTCAATATGGGGCGCTGTGTGTACAATATGGGGTGCTGTGTGTACAATATGGGGCGCTGTGTGTACAATATGGGGTGCTGTGTGTACAATATGGGGTGCTGTGTGTACAATATGGGGTGCTGTGTGTACAATATGGGGGGCTGTGTGTACAATATGGGGCGCTGTGTGTACAATATGGGGGGCTGTGTGTACAATATGGGGTGCTGTGTGTACAATATGGGGGGCTGTGTGTACAATATGGGGAGCTGTGTGTACAATATGGGGTGCTGTGTGTACAATATGGGGGGCTGTGTGTACATTAATGAGGAAAAAAATAAACTTAAATGATTTTAGCAAATGGCTGCAATATAACAAAGAGTGAGAAATTTAAGGGGGTCTGAATACTTTCCGTCCCCACTGTATCTCCTAAACCTCCAGGGTTTAGGAGATTTTTAGAAAAAAGCAGAGCACCGATGACTATGGCGCATGCGCCCATGTCTATAGCGCATGCGTACGTTAGAAAGGGCACATCATACAGTTTCTAATAGAGTTCATGCCATGACTGGAGGCTCCCGTCACGTGACTCCGGCCAGTCACAGAGCCGGAGTTCGCGGCCCAGGAGGGAAGAGGGGTTGAAGATGGACGCTTGCCGCTAGTGGGGACAACGGTGACATTGCGGGCTTCGGTTTTTAGGTGAGTGACACATAATGGGCTACTATGTGATGCATAGTAGCCCATTATGCTTTACCTTTGCAGGGAAATAAAGAGGAAGTAAAACCTTAACAGAATGACTAAGGCTTATGTGAGTACTTATCTAAGATCAGCCAACCAAGCTTAGATGGACATTAGAGGAGGTTCTCACACCGATACTCACAGGACAGAATCTGCTTGTATGGCAGCAACTTTTATAAGAGCCAACCATTCTCCACACATCGGATTTCATATAAGGCCTCAGCCATCACACAGCCCTCAGATCTTTTATGCGAGTTTAAAAAGAGGGTAGAATATAACACCCCACATGAGTGAGCAATGCACGACTCTCGACGCGGCTGGTTATCTTGATCTTGAAAGTAAGGTTTCTATCATTTAAAAATATACTTTCACTATTGCACAATTTCCTTTTTATGCTGCTATTTGACATTGCGGGTTTGTGCTACTTTTCTGTATATACGTACACAGGGGAAAAAAAAACTTATATATATATATATATATATATATATATATATATATATATATATATATATATATATATATATATAATTTTTTATTTATATTTTTATATATATAGTGGTCAGTGGAAGTTCAACATGGCATCTCATGACAAAGAACTCTCTGAGGATCTGAAAAAAAGAATAGTCACTCTACATAAAGATGGCCTAGGCTATAAGAAGATTGCCAAGACCCTGAAACTGAGCTGCAGCACGGTGGCCAAGACCATACAGCGGTATAACAGGACAGGTTCCACTCAGAACAGGCCTCGTCATGGTCCACCAAAGCAGTTGAGGTCACGTGCTCAGCGTCATATCCAGAGGTTGTCTTTGGGAAATAGATGTATGAGTGCTGCCAGCATTGCTGCAGAGGTTGTAGGGGTGGGGGGTCAGCCTGTCAGTGCTCAGACCATACGCCGCACACTGCATCAAATTGGTCTGCATGGCTGTCGTCCCAGAAGGAAGCCTCTTCTAAAGATGATGCACAAGAAAACCCGCAAACAGTTTGCTGAAGACAAGCAGACTAAGGACATGGATTACTGGAACCATGTCCTGTGGTCTGATGAGACCAAGATAAACTTATTTGGTCCTTAGTGACATGATAACATCACACAGTTGCTGCAGATTTGTCAGCTATGAACGAAAAAAATCGCAGATCGCCGCCATTACTAGTAAATAAAATAATAATAAAAATGCTATAAATCTATCCCCTATTTTGTAGACGCTATAACTTTTGCGCAAACCAATCAATATACGCTTATTGGGATTTTTTTTTTTACCAAAAATATGTAGAAGAATACATATTGGCCTAAACTGATGTAGAAATTTGTTTTTTTAAATTTGATATTTATTATAGCAAAAAGTAAAAAATATTGTGTTTTTTTTTTTCAAAATTGTCGCTTTTTTTTGTTTCTAGTGCAAAAACATAAAATATTGTTAGTGCAAAAAATAAAAACCGCAGAGGCGATCAAATACCTCCAAAAGAAAGCTCTATTTGTGGAGAAATAAGGACATCAATTTTGTTTGGGTGCAGCGCCGCACGACCGCGGAATTGTTAAAGCGACGCAGTGCCGAATCGCAAAAAATGGCCTGACATGTCACGCTTCAAAATTGCGCCCCGCTCGTGGAACGGCGAAAAACTTTGATACTTAGAAATCTCCATAGGCGAAGTTTAAAAATTTCTACAGGTTACCATTTTTGAGTTACAGAGGACGTCCAGGGCTAGAATTATTGCTCTCGCTCTAACGATCGCGGCGATACCTCACATGTATGGTTTGAACACCGTTTTCATATGCGGGCACAACTTACGTATGCGTTCGTTCCTGCGCGTGAGCATGGTGAGACGGGGCGCTTTCAATTTTTTTTTACTCATTTAATCTACTTTTTATTTTTTATTTTGACTCTGTCTTTTTAAAAAAAAAATGGGCCACTTTTATTCCTATTACAAGGTATGTAAACAAAAAAAGGCATGACAGGACCTCTTTAATGTGAGATCTGGAGGGTCAAAAAGACCTCAGATCTCACATTTACACTTAAAAGCAATTAAAAAAAAAAAAAAAAAGTCTTCCTTTTTTTTTTTTTTTCAAAAAAAAAAAATTTCCCCTTTAAGACCATTGGGCGGAAGTGATGTTTGACGTCGCTTCCGTCATCCAATGTTATGGAGCCGAGTGGGGGCTCATCATTTCCTCACTTGACTCCATGCCTCAGAGGGGAAAGGACCCGATTGTCTCCGCCACTACCAACGATCCTGGTAAGCGGCGGAGACCACCGGGAGCACCTCTCCCGCCGCCTATAAAAGTGACCTCGCGGCGAATCTGCTGCAGAGACCACTTTTATCTGAAAGCGGACCGCCGGCTGTTTAAAAATATACCGGGGTTATGGCAACTATCTGCCGCCTTAATCCCGGTATTCAACGTCAAACAGCCGCCGTATAATGACGGCGGGCGGTCCATAAGTAGTTAAGCTGATGCCCTGGGCAATGCCCCATGTTTACTGTTTCTAATCATCTAGAGACCAGGGCGAACATGCCAAACTGCGCCCCCCCCCCCGCTAAAAAAAATTGATCACTAATCTGCATGCTTACCCCTAAGCATAAATCCCCCCTTTCTCCCAGTACGAATTTGCCCCCCTGCTGAATTTCCCGCTCCTGGTACAAATCCCCCCCCCCCCCAAGAAAAAACTTCCCCCTCCCTGCACAAATCTTCTACCCCTCAAATCCCACCCCCATGAATCCTAGAACAATTCTTATGCCCCTGCCGCCATCCCAAATTCAACCTACCAACACAAATTCCCTCCCCCCAATCTCCTCATGGTGCCCCCCCCCACCTCACATGATGCACAGTGCCCTGGGCAGCCGCCCCCCCTCTTGCCCGCCCCTTGTCCCAGCCCTGATTCCAGGGTGTCTCCTTTCTTTTGCAAACTAGGAATGCACCGAATTTTCGGTCGCCGAAACATATCGGCTGAAAATGGCCTTTTCGGCAAAATGCCGAAAAGGAAATCTCGACAAAAATGGGGGCGGGGCCTGGGCGGGGGCTCCGTCCCTGGTGCTGCCCATTACGGGAGTGTCCTTCTGGCTCGGCGCGCCGCAGTCCTCTCCTCTCTTCTTCTCCTCCCCTCACCTCCCTCCTCGCCGCGATCTCTGTTGTGTCACGGAGCTTAACGACAGAGGCAGCAGTAACAATGTCCCGCCTCCTGTGACAGGCGGCACACTGATCCAATGGTGGGACATTGAATCAGTGTGACGTGATTACAGGAGGCGGGACATCGTTACTGCGACCCGGGCAATTCAAATGCAGCTCCGTGACACACGGAGGTCTCTGCTCTGATTCGGGAACTGGCAAGCTGCGTGATGGGCACAGGTGAGGCTGCATCTCATAGGCACAGGCAGGCTGCATCTTATGGGTACATGTGGGCTGCATCTGAGGGGCAAACGTGGCTGCATGACGGGCACTGGTGAGGCTGCATTGATCTCTTGTATCATGTCCGCAGTGTCTGACCATCTCCTGTACCATGTCCGCAGTGTCTGACCATCTCCTCTACCATGTCCGCAGTCTCTGACCATCTCCTGTACCATGTCCGCAGTGTCTGACCATCTCCTCTACCATGTCCGCAGTCTCTGACCATCTCCTGTACCATGTCCGCAGTCTCTGACCATCTCCTCTACCATGTCCTCAGTCTCTGACCATCTCCTCTACCATGTCCTCAGTCTCTGACCATCTCCTCTACCATATTCCCAGTCTCTGACCATCTCCTCTACCATGTCCCCAGTCTCTGACCATCTCCTGTACCATGTCCCCAGTCTATGACCATCTCCTGTACCATGTCCTCAGTCTCTGACCATCTCCTCTACCATGTTCCCAGTCTCTGACCATCTCCTCTACCATGTCCTCAGTCTCTGACCATCTCCTCTACCATGTCCTCAGTCTCTGACCATCTCCTCTACCATATTCCCAGTCTCTGGCCATCTCCTCTACCATGTCCCCAGTCTCTGACCATCTCCTGTACCATGTCCCCAGTCTATGACCATCTCCTGTACCATGTCCCCAGTCTCTGACCATCTCCTGTACCATGTCCCCAGTCTATGACCATCTCCTGTACCATGTCCTCAGTCTCTGACCATCTCCTGTACCATGTCCCCAGTCTATGACCATCTCCTGTACCATGTCCCCAGTCTATGACCATCTCCTGTACCATGTCTGCAGTCTCTGACCATCTCCTGTACCATGTCCCCAGTCTATGACCATCTCCTGTACCATGTCCCCGGTCTCTGACCATCTCCTGTGTCATGTCTGCAGTCTCTGACCATCTCCTGTACCATGTCCTCAGTCTCTAACCATCTCCTGTACCATGTCCCCAGTCTATGACCATCTCCTGTACCATGTCCCCAGTCTCTGACCATCTCCTGTACCATGTCCCCAGTCTATGACCATCTCCTGTACCATGTCTGCAGTCTCTGACCATCTCCTGTACCATGTCTGCAGTCTCTGACCATCTCCTGTACCATGTCCCCAGTCTATGACCATCTCCTGTACCATGTCCCCGGTCTCTGACCATCTCCTGTGTCATGTCTGCAGTCTCTGACCATCTCCTGTACCATGTCCTCAGTCTCTAACCATCTTCTGTACCATGTCCCCAGTCTCTGACCATCTCCTGTATAAAAATATTTTTAAAAACAGTCACTTTCGGTATCGGTGCTGTTTCGGTATAGTTTTCGGGATCGAGGAAGATTTCTTTTCGGTATCAGTTTCGGCACCAAAAAATAAATTCGGTGCATCCCTAATAGAAATACACAGCCCTATAGCCTTGGGTGGCAAGGCACTCCCCCACCCCCATCCTCCTTCTCCAAGCTAACAAAAATGGCCAGAGACTGCACTGTCCACTGTTAACTCTTTCCTGTGAAGGCCAGAAGTTCAGGGAAGCAGCACTAGGAAAGCAGGAACAGGCAGCATTGAACGTTTTAAGCTGCAAGTACTGGGGAAAGTTTTTAACAAATAGATCACTGGAGAATTAAAAGCTACCCTGTAATCTTTTACCGGAGTTAAGGAGCAGCAGTGTTTAGAGACAGTAAATTCTCCTCTCCTGAACGCAGAAGAATCATGTTCAGGAGAGGAGAGTTTTTTTTGGCAGAAAACCGCGTGACGTTGCAAAACGCACCTAAACGCGTCTAAATTCCCCTAAATGCCAGGCACATTTAGCGCTCGACCGTGATTTCATTTTTAATGCCCAGAATAAAATATTATTCTGGCCAATTAAATTAATTAACGCCCAAGTGCTTGACCCTGATAAACGCGGGGAAATTCGGCTAAACGCGATCCACGCAGATAATGGTGTCCGGCGTTTTTCTGCTGCCAGGAGAAAGGCGTCTAGGGAGCGTCCAGTGTTCATGAACCCTAAAAGATCAACTTCATGCTCAATTTTTTTTTAACCACTTTTTTTTTTTAACCACTTGACCTCCGGAAGATTTTACGGGAGGGGGGGGTGTAAGTGTCACCGGAGATGTCAGTGGCAGTTAGTCAGTTCCCACCCATTGTCAGTTAGGCCTCTTGTACACTGCAGCTGCATTTTTGGTCAGTCATTTACGCCTCATACGCGCCAATGCACACAAATACACGCGATTTGCACGCGAAATGTGTGAAAATGGCCATTTACATATTTACTGAACAAAAAAAAATGTAAAAATAAGTTTTCGCGCACGTGCGCGAATTTGCACAAAAATTGTACGAACGCATATGCGAAAAAAATGCACGCAAGTACATACAACAACAAAAAAAAGTCTGAAAAAGTAGATGCTCAAACAGGAGTATCGTGTGCCAGAAGCCTTATGCCGCGTACACACGATCGGAATTTCGGCCCGCAAAAGACCGATGAGAGTTTTTTGTTGGAAAATGCGACCGTGTGTATGCGCCATCGGACTTTTGCTTGCCGAATTCCCGCCAGGAAAAGATTGAGAGCAGGTTCTCAATTTTTCGGTCGGAAAGAGTTCCTATCCGAAAATGCGACCGTCTGTGGCAATTCCGACGCGTAACATTCCTACGCATGCTCGGAAACAATTCAACGCATGCTCGGAAGCATTGAACGGCATTTTCTCGGCTCGTCGTAGTGTTGTACGTCGCCGCGTTCTTGACGGTCGAAAGTTCAGCGAACTTTTGTGTGACTGTGTGTATGCAAGGCAAACTTGAGCGGAATCCCGTCGGAAAAGCCGTCATATCTTTTTCCGACGAGAAGTCCGATCGTGTATACGCAGCATTAGTGTCAGATCACCCACTATTAGTCGCTGATTGCCACCATTAATAGTATACAAAAAAAACCAAAAAGCAAAAATTCCACTGTATACACCATAGATTGTAGACTCTATGACTTTAGCGCAAACCAACCAATATACACTTATTGGGATTTTTTTTTAACCAAAGACATGTAGCAGGATACATTTTGGCCAAAATGTATAAAGAAATTTTATTTTTTTAAACTTTTTTATTGGATATGTTTTGTAGCAAAAAGTAAAAAATACAGTTTAAAAAATATATATATATTAGTCTTTTTTTAGTTTATAGCACAAAAAAATAAAAGAACCCAGTGCTGATCAAATACCACCAAAAGAAAGCTCTATTTATTTTATTAAACTTTTTTTATTGGATATGTTTTATAGCAAAAAGTAAAAAATATAGTATAAAAAATTTCAGTCTTTTTTTAGACTATAGCGAAAAAAATAAAATAAAAGAACCCAGTGCTGATCAAATACCACCAAAAGAAAGCTCTATTTATTTTATTAAAGTTTTTTATTGAATATGTTTTATAGAAAAAAGTAAAAAATATAGTTTAAAAAAAAATAAAAAATATTAGTCTTTTTTTAGTTTATAGCACAAAAAAATAAAAGAACCCAGTGCTGATCAAATGCCACCAAAAGAAAGCTCTATTTATTTTATTAAAGTTTTTTATTGAATATGTTTTATAGCAAAAAGTAAAAAATATAGTTTAAAAAAAAAATAAAAAATTTCAGTCTTTTTTAGATTATAGCGAAAAAAATAAAATCAAAGAACTCAGTGCTGATCAAATACCACCAAAAGAAAGCTCTATTTGTGTGAAAAAAATAAAATAAATGTCATTTGCATACAGTGTTGTATGATTGGGAAATTGTCAGTTAAATTAGCACCATGCAGAATAGCAAATAAAGGCCTAGTCGTGGTTCTGCTATTTAGATAATATTTGTTTCACCCGGATTTCTGGTTAAACATTCACCCAGAGATCGCCTGTGAATCCTGCCATGGTGTGCGATCGGCATGCAGAGCAGTTTGCTGCACAGGAGAACATTCACATGGTGGACCCTCTCAGCTGTTCCCAGTAATCTTTGAGTTACAATGTATCAGGTACGCTGCCTTGAAAAAGTATTCACACCCCTTAAAATTTTCCACATTTTGTCACGTTACAACCAAAAACGAAAATGTATTTTATTGGGATTTTATGTGATAGACCAACACAAAGTGGCACATAATTGTGAAGTGGAAGGAAAATGATAAATGGTTTTCAACATTTTTTACAAATAAATAGCTGAAATGTGTGGGGGGTGCATTTGTATTCAGCCCCCTTTACTCCGATACCCCTCACTAAAATCTAGTGGAACCAATTGCCTTCAGAAGTCACCTAATTAGTAGAGTCCACCTGTGTGTAATTTAATCTCAGTATAAATGCAGCTGTTCTGTGAAGCCCTCGGAGGTTTGTTGGAGAACCTTAGTGAACAAACAGCATCATGAAGGCCAAGGAACACACCAGACAGGTCAGGGATAAAGTTGTGGAGAAGTATAAAGCAGGGTTAGGTTATAAAAAAGTATCCCAAGCTTTGAACATCTCACGGAGCTCTGTTCAATCCATCATCCGAAAATGGAAAGAGTATGGCACAACTGCAAACCTACCAAGACATGGCCGTCCACCTAAACTGACAGGCCGGGCAAGGAGAGCATTCATCGGAGAAGAGCCAAGAGGTCCATGGTAACTCTGGAGGAGCTGCAGAGATCCACAGCTCAGGTGGGAGAATCTGTCCACAGGACAACTATTAGTCGTGTTCTCCACAAATCTGACCTTTATGGAAGAGTGACAAGAAGAAAGACATTGGTGAAAGAAAGTCATAAGAAGTCCTGTTTGCAAAAACAGAGAAGAGTGGGATGAAAGGGACAGTGGCTGATGTTGGCAGTTTGTGAGAAGCCATGTGGAGGACACAGCAAACATGTAGAAGAAGGTGCTCTGGTCAGATGAGACCAACATTGAACTTTTTGGCCTAAAAGCAAAACGCTATGTGTGGGGAAAACTAACACTGCACATCACCCTGAACTCACCATCCCCACTGTGAAACATGGTGGTGGCAGCATCATGTTGTGGGGATGCTTTTCTTCAGCAGGGACAGGGAAGCTGGTCAGAGTTGATAGGAAGATGAATGGAGCCAAATACAGGACAATCTTAGAAGAAAACCTGCAAAAGACATGAGACTGGGGCAGAGGTTCACCTTCCAGCAGGAAAACGACCCTAAGGCTCCATTCACACCTGAGCGTTTCAAAGTCGCTTGTTTTTACAGCGGTTTTGCCGCGATTTTGTACAGGTCACCAATGTAAAAAGCAGAAAAACGCCTGTAATCTGCCCCAAAGAAGCTCATGTTCTTTTTTGAGCATAAGGCGTTTTTCAGGCGTTTTGCTTCAGGTGACAAAACGCTCAGATGTGAACAGGTGCCATTGAAATGAATGGGATTTTGCTTGTGTTTTTTCCAGGCGTTTTATGAGCTGAAAACGCTCAGGTGTGAATGCAGCCTAAACATCCAGCCAGAGCTACAATGGAATGGTTTAGATCAAAGCATATTCATGTGTTAGAATGGCCCAGTCACAGTCCAGACCTAAATCCAATTGAGAATCTGTGGCAAGACTTGAAAATTGCTGTTCACAGACGCTCTCCATCCAATCTGACAGATCTTGAGATATTTTGCAAAGTATTGAAAAGTATTGACTCATATATACAAATGCCCCCCCCCCCACACACACACACACACACTTTTCACATATTTATTTGTAAAAAATGTTGAAAACCATTTATCATTTTCCTTCCACTTCACAATAATGTGCCACTTTGTGTTGGTCTCTCACATAAAATCCCAATAAAATACATTTACGTTTTTAGTTGTAACATGGCAAAATGTGGAAAATTTCAAGGGGTATGAATACTTTTTCATGGCACTGTATGTTTCAAAGTTTAAACCAAATATTTACATTGAAATACCTTTTGGCTGTGTACACAGGACAGAGAGGAGGAGACGGGATCTGTGGAGGGGAAATTTCTGCATGGAATTTTTATAAAAGTGAAAATGGATTTTCAGCGATAAAAACCCTCATCTGACATATATTGGGCAATGCCAGGCTTGTGAGTTTCTGAAAATGACATCAGCATGGCACCGCTGGTTATAGTGCAGGGAGGGGTTCTGACACCATCTGGTCTCTGCAACCTTCTCATGGGGGAACTGCTAGTCGTGCCATTCGTTTTTATTAGTAAGTGCGCATTTAAAGTATAACTAATAGCAAAACTTATTTTTTTTTAGTTTTAGATGGAATGAAAAGGGATTAGACCCCCTGTCAGGTTTTTATTGCCGTTTGTGTCCCCTAAAGTGTTACTAGACCCACAACAGTGAGAGTAAAGCATACTTGTTATACTCACTGTGGAACCTAAGGGGTTAATCCTCTGCATTGTGTATAAAGGCAGTTTGATCCTGTCTTCTCTGACCCTCCCCTTCTTCCACTGTCCCCAAAAAATAATCTGATATTTACAGAACCAGAGGATGGGCTGCACATGCTCTGCTAGGTATGTATTGCTAGATTGTGTTTTTTTTTTTTTTTGGAGGGTGCATGTGATCAGCACAGGGCCAATTAGCACTGTCCAGACAGAGGGTCAGGGGAGAATGAAAACTCATCCTACAAGCTTTACTAGGAACTGATAGAAGTCACAAGACTGCTATATACTGCTGATGAGAAAAGGTATTTAGCAGTTTATATTTACTAAAATAATTGCATTTCCATGTTCTGTGTACTGTGGGAGACCAGATATAGCGAGTCCTGGGGAGACCATGTATATTGAATGATTGAATGCAGGGTCCTGGGGAGACCAGATATAGCGAATGCAGGCCCCTTGGGAGACCAGATATAGTGATTGCAGACTCCTGGGGGAGACCAGATATAGTGAATGCAGAGACCTGGGGGAGACCAGATATAGTAAATGCAGGCTCCCGGGGAGACCATATATAGTGAATGCAGGCTCCCGGGGAGACCAAATATAGTGAATGCAGGCTCCTGGGGAGACCAGATATAGTGAATGCAAGCTCCTGGGGAGACCAGATATAGCGAATGCAGGCTCCTGGGGAGACCAGATATAGCGAATGCAGGCTCCTGGAGAGATCAGATATAGTGGATGAAGGCTCCTGGGGAGACCAGATATAGTAAATGCAGGGTCCTGGGGAGACCAGATATAGTGAATGCAGAGTCCTGGGGAGACCAGATATAGTGAATGCAGGGTCCTGGGGAGAGCAGATATAATGAATGCAGGCTCCTAGTGAGACCAGATATAGCAAATGCAGGCTCCTGGGGAGACCAGATCTAGTGAATGCAGGCTCCTGGGGAGACCAGATATAGTGAATGCAGGGTCCTAGGGAGACCAAATATTGTGAATGCAGGCTCCTGGGGAGACCAGATATAGTGGATGTAGGGTCCTATGGAGACCAGATATTGTGAATGCAGGGTCCTGGGGAGACCAGATATAGTGAATGCAGGCTCCTAGTGAGACCAGATATAGTGAATGCAGGTTCCTGGGGAGACCAGATATAGCGAATGCAGGCTCCTGGGGAGACCAGATATAGTGAATGCAGGCTCCTGGGGAGACCAGATATAGTGAATGCAGGG
This sequence comes from Aquarana catesbeiana, assembly GCF_042186555.1. Classification (NCBI taxonomy): domain Eukaryota; kingdom Metazoa; phylum Chordata; class Amphibia; order Anura; family Ranidae; genus Aquarana; species Aquarana catesbeiana. Next base: position 18,974,932 of record NC_133336.1, read on the forward strand.
TCCTAGGGAGACCAGATATAGTGAATGCAGGCTCCTGGGGAGACCAGATATAGTGAATGCAGAGTCCTGGGGAGATCAGATATAGTGAATGCAGGGTCCTGGGGAGACCAGATATAGTGAATGCAGGGTCCTGGGGAGACCAGATATAATGACTGCAGAGTCCTGGGGAGACCAGCTATAGTGAATGCAGGCTCCTAGTGAGACCAGATATAGTAAATGCAGGTTCCTGGGGAGACCAGATATAGCGAATGCAGGCTCCTGGGGAGACCAGATATAGCGAATGCAGGCTCCTGGGGAGACCAGATATAGTGAATGCAGGCTCCTGGGGAGACCAGATATAGTGAATGCAGGGTCCTAGGGAGACCAGATATAGTGAATGCAGGCTCCTGGGGAGACCAGATATAGTGAATGCAGAGTCCTGGGGAGATCAGATATAGTGAATGCAGGGTCCTGGGGAGACCAGATATAGTGGATGCAGGGTCCTATGGAGACCAGATATAGTGAATGCAGGCAGGGCCGTCTTTAGCGCAGGGCAAACGGGGCACTTGCCCTGGGCCCAATCTTTGTTGGGGGCCCGCGCTAGCCGTAACTTGGGGCCCCGATGACAGCTTTGCAGAGCGCACAGAGGACACGGGAGGATGTATTCCTCGCTAGCCAGCTGAGAGGGGGCGGGGCCGGGAGCTCCACTGACGCTCTGACCCCGCCCACGTGCAGCCTGTGTACTCGGAAAAGAGCTTCTGTAGTGAGAGCCAGTGATCGGAGTGCGAGTGTCAGTGGAGCTCCCGGCCCCGCCCCCTCTATACTGGCTGGTGAATACAGAGGTCCGGGGGCGGGGCCAGGAGCTCCAATGACACTCCCACTCCGATCACTGGCTCTCACTTACAGGCGCTCTATTCCCAGTACACAGGCTGCACGTGGGCGGGGTCAGAGCGTCAGTGGAGCTCCCAGCCCCGCCCCTCTCAGCTGGCTAGCGCGGAATACATCCTCCCATGTCCTCTGTGCGCTCTGCAAAGCTGTCATCGGGGCGACCATTCACGGGTGATGTGGGCCCACCCAACAAAGCGTCAGTGGAGCTCCCAGCTGCTTTAGTGAGAGCAGAGAGTGGAAGCCCCGCCCACAGTCCTGAATGTATGTAGTGAGTTTGGCTGGCCAGGTATGTCCTTACAACCATAAAATGCCTGACTGTTTAAACCCTGAGCTGTGTTATTTAACTGTAAAGCTGTGCATTGCTGAAAGTTCTCTGACCATCCCCTGTATAATGTCTGCAGTCTCTGATTGTCTCCTGCAGTATGTCCGCAGTCTCTGGTAATCTCCTGCAGTATGTCCGCAGTCTCTGATTGTCTCCTGCAGTATGTCCGCAGTCTCTGATTGTCTCCTGCAGTATGTCCGCAGTCTCTGATTGTCTCCTGCAGTATGTCCGCAGTCTCTGATTGTCTCCTGCAGTATGTCCGCAGTCTCTGATTGTCTCCTGCAGTATGTCCGCAGTCTCTGATTGTCTCCTGCAGTATGTCCGCAGTCTCTGGTAATCTCCTGCAGTATGTCCGCAGTCTCTGATTGTCTCCTGCAGTATGTCCGCAGTCTCTGATTGTCTCCTGCAGTATGTCCGCAGTCTCTGATTGTCTCCTGCAGTATGTCCGCAGTCTCTGGTAATCTCCTGCAGTATGTCCGCAGTCTCTGGTAATCTCCTGCAGTATGTCCGCAGTCTCTGGTAATCTCCTGCAGTATGTCCGCAGTCTCTGGTAATCTCCTGCAGTATGTCCGCAGTCTCTGATTGTCTCCTGCAGTATGTCCGCAGTCTCTGATTGTCTCCTGCAGTATGTCCGCAGTCTCTGATTGTCTCCTGCAGTATGTCCGCAGTCTCTGATTGTCTCCTGCAGTATGTCCGCAGTCTCTGGTAATCTCCTGCAGTATGTCCGCAGTCTCTGGTAATCTCCTGCAGTATGTCCACAGTCTCTGGTAATCTCCTGCAGTATGTCCGCAGTCTCTGGTAATCTCCTGCAGTATGTCCGCAGTCTCTGGTAATCTCCTGCAGTATGTCCGCAGTCTCTGGTAATCTCCTGCAGTATGTCCGCAGTCTCTGATTGTCTTCTACAGTATGTCCGCAGTCTCTGAACCTCTCTTGTAGTATGTGTATTAATGTGCCCCTTTACTTGCTCAATTATTTGGGATTGCTCCACTGCTCAGTGAGAGGTAATGATGTGCATGAACCTCTAGCAACCAATCAGCAAACAGTAGTGATCTGCTTTAATCTCTAGCAACCAATCAGTAAGTGCTAATGATGTGCTGTAACCCCTAGCAACCAATTAGTGAGCGCTAATAATGTACATTAACCTCTAGCAACCAATCAGCAAGCAGAAATTATGTGTTGTAACCTCTAGAAACCAGCCATTGAGCAGTAATGATAGGCTGTAACCTCTGGCAAACAATTGCAATCGCTGCGTGATCTGCTGCAGTAAACTGATTTCGAGTCTACCTGCTATTTTTTGTATGTCTCAGAATGGAGGGGGGGCCCCAAGAAAATGTTTGCCCAGGGCCCAATCAAAATTAAAGACGGCCCTGAATGCAGGGTCCTGGGGAGACCAGATATAGTGGATGCAGGGTCCTATGGAGACCAGATATTGTGAATGCAGAGTCCTGGGGAGACCAGATATAATGACTGCAGAGTCCTGGGGAGACCAGATATAGTGAATGCATGCTCCTAGTGAGACCAGATATAGTGAATGCAGGTTCCTGGGGAGACCAGATATAGTGAACGCAGGCTCCTGGGGAGACCAGATATAGTGAATGCAGGGTCCTAGGGAGACCAAATATTGTGAATGCAGGCTCCTGGGGAGACCAGATATAGTGAATGGAGGGTCCTGGGGAGACCAGATATAGTGGATGCAGGGTCCTATGGAGACCAGATATAGTGAATGCAGGGTCCTATGGAGACCAGATATTGTGAATGCAGGGTCCTGGGGAGACCAGATATAATGACTGCAGAGTCCTGGGGAGACCAGATATAGTGAATGCAGGCTCCTGGGGAGACCAGATATAGTGAATGCAGACTCCTGGGGAGACCAGATATAGTGAATGCAGAGACCTGGGTTTAGTAACACTTTAACCACTTTAGCCCACTTTGTCGTGTGACGTGGCACCCAAACGAAATTCATGTCCTTTTTTCCCCCCACAAATGGAGCTTTCTTTTGGTGGTATTGGATCACCTCTGCATATTTTTTTTTTTGCACTATAAACAAAAAAAAAGCGACAATTTGGAAAAAAAAACACAATATTTTTTACTTTTTGCTATAATAAATATCAAATTTAAAAAAACAAATTTCTACATCAGTTTAGGCCGATATGTATTCTTCTACATATTTTTGGTAAAAAAAAAAAAAAAAAATCGCAATAAGCGTATATTGATTGGTTTTGCGCAAAAGTTATAGCGTCTACAAAATAGGGGATAGAATTATGGCATTTTTATTATTTTATTTATTTATTTATTTTTACTAGTAATGTCGGTGATCAGCAATTTTTTAGCGGGACTGCGACATTGGGGCAGACAGATCGGACACTTTTGACACTTTTTTGGGACCAGTGATATTTATACAGCCATCAGTGCTAACAATAGCCAACTGATTACTGTATAAATTACACTGGCAGGGAAAGGGTTAACACTAGATCAAGGGATTAAGTGTTCCCTGGGAGGTGTTTCTAACTGTAGGGGGAGGGGACTGACAGGGAGATAGAGAGAGATCGCTGTTCCTGATCACTAGGAAGAGCAGATCTCTCTCTCCTACCATGACAGATCTCCGTTCTGGCTCTCTTAGGAGCGATTGCGGGTCGCCGGCAGACATCGCGGCCGCCGGCCACACGCACTGGCTCCGGCGTCGCGCCTCCTGTGGCAGGCACGCGCCCCCCTATAGCTCTTAAAGCGGCCGACGTACACCTACGTCAGTTTGCGCAGCCATGCCAACCTGCCGCAGTATAATGACGGCGGCTGGTCGACAAGCGGTTAAGGGAGATTCACCATCTTTATTTGTCCTGTTTACCGTTATAACCAAAAGTGAAAGAAAACCCAAAATTTTGGGTTGTCACCAGAACAAGAATGGAGAGGAAATCTTCCAATGGAGACACTAGTTCTAGTGACTACAAGGGATTCCCTTAATTTTAAGGGATTTCCTCTAGACATGTGCACTGCCGAATTTTTTTTTTTCGTTTTTCTGGTCTTTCGTTATGCTCAAAAATTTGTTATTTCGAATAAATTCGTAGCTTCGGAAAAATTTGAATTCATTATGTTCCATTCGTTTTGATGCTGTATTTGTTATTTCGATAATTAAGAAAAATCCGAAATTCGTTATTTCGAATAAATTCGTAGCTTCGGAAAAATTCAAATTCATTATGTTCCATTCATTTAGATGCGGTATTCATTATTTCGATAATTTAAAAAAATCTGAAATTCTAAATATTTGAAAATAAGTCAGAAAATTAGAAAATCCAAAATAAAAACTAACTAACTAATTATTACTAACTATTAAATTATAGGTATTGGAATTTCCTTTCAAATTTGCCTGTTAGTGAAAGTAACGAATACGAATTTATCCGAAGTTACACATTATCTGAAATACCGAATGCCGCATCTTAACGAATGGAACGGAACAAATTAATAATAATAAATAATAATAATAAAAAGTTTTTATTATTATCTTTTATTATTAATTTGTTACGTTCTATTCGTTTAGATGCTGCATTCGTTTTTTCGGATAATTCGTAACTTCAGATAAATTTGTATTCGTTACGTTCACCAACAGGCAAATTTGAAAGGAAATTCCAGTACCTGTAATTTAATAGTTAGTAATAATTATCATTAGTTAGTTATTAATTTGGATTTTTTCATTTTCGGATTTTCAGATTTTTGGATTTTACTTCTTTTTTTCAGATTTTCGTTCTCATTTTCAGATTTTTGAATTAATTTGTGAAACGGGTTTTCGTTAATTCAAATGTTTCCGAAATAATCAGTGTTAATTTTGGCAGCAAATTTCAATTTAGTTTTAGTCTTATGCCCCGTACCCACAGTCGGATTTTCCGACGGAAAATGTGTGATAGGACCTTGTTGTCGGAAATTCCGACCGTGTGTAGGCTCCATCACACATTTTCCATCGGATTTTCCGACACACAAAGTTTGAGAGCAGGATATAAAATTTTCCGACAACAAAATCCGTTGTCGGAAATTCCGATCGTGTGTACACAAATCCGACGGACAAAGTGCCACGCATGCTCAGAATAAATAAAGAGATGAAAGCTATTGGCCACTGCCCCGTTTATAGTCCCGACGTACGTGTTTTACGTCACCGCGTTCAGAATGATCGGATTTTCCGACAACTTTGTGTGACCGTGTGTATGCAAGACAAGTTTGAGCCAACATCCGTCGGAAAAAATCCTAGGATTTTGTTGTCGGAATGTCCGAACAAAGTCCGACCGTGTGTACGGGGCATAAGTCTTTTGACTAAAATGCCATTTCAGTTTTAGTCGTTAATTTAGTCATCTCAATTGTTTTAGTTTTAGTCGTATTTTAGTCGACTATAATGGTATTAAGTTAGTCGACTAAAATGTTTTAGTTGACGAAATTAACACTGGAATTAATGAATTTGTCGAATTTCATCGAAAAATAAATTCTGAACAAAACAAATTGCACATTTCTAATTTTCTCTCACTTCCTGGTTTGGCTGTAGGACAGGAAGTGAAGGAAAATCTCCGCAATGGGAAACAGCTCTAAAACTCCTTAAGGGCTCGTTCGAACTAGCTTTGCTCTCTGAAGAGTGATCCACGTTTAGATTGCTCTTCAGAGAGCATTTGACAGGTGGTGAGGAGACATTGTATCGCCCTAATGCTACCCCCTCCCTCTGTGGCACACATTGAACAAACTTGAACTGCTGGGGTATTATAGGGTATTGTTTGTAGAATTTTTAGGAAAATAATGAATTTAAGCCATTTTGGAATAAGGCTGTAACATAACAAAATGTGGAAAAAGTGAAGCGCTGTGAATACTTTCCAGATGTGCTATATCTGGTAAATTGGTGCACCTAGCACATGTGAATGTAATATTTTAAGCTTGTATAGTTAATAAAATTTTAAAAGGGTAAACGCTGTTGTAGTGTTTGTATGGTGCTGAGCGGAGGAGTGAAGGAGGAGAGTCCCAGTTGGAGGAGGATTGGAATAGCAAGAACGGCTATACATTGGTCTACTTTCTTTGGTCCACTTAAAGCAGGGGCAGGCAACCTGGGGCCCTCCAGCTGTTGCAGAACTACAAGTCCCATCATGCTTCTGGGAGTAATTGTAGCTGCCAGCCTTGCAATGCCTCATGGGAAATGTAGTTCCACAACAGCTGGAGGGCCCCAGGTTGTCTACCCCTGACTTAAAGGGACAAAAGTGCATCTTGACTGAGCACGATATGTGAGGTCAATAGGTCCAGGTGAGGGCACATCTGGTGGTGGTAAATAGCACTGGGAGTGGATTTACAAGAGCCCATAAGGTGGATGATTATAATTGATGGCTACACACAAATATTCTTTAAAGAGACTCTTGAAGGACTTTGTGTGATATGGATGTGCCCTAGATGATTTTACACTAGCTAGAAGACATGCTTAGGGCACGTAGGCACACTATGTTCAGCACGCTAGGAATCAAAGGACATACTTGAAGGAAAACTCACCCCGGATGATCTGATATATAGCTGTGTAATGAATCCATGCAACAACTGAAACTCCTGAAAGCCAAACTTCACATTGTATTGTAACAGCTGGCACACGATCAGGGACTGTGCAAAATGACTTGATTGATTACAGGGTAAATTATCCATTAGGTTGACAGTGCCAACACGTTTCAGCCATACAAGGCCTTAGTCATATGACTAAGGCTTGTATGGTTGAAATGCGTTAACGCTGTCAACGTAACCGCTTTTTGACTGCACTATAGCTGAAAGATGGCTACAGCGCGGTCATCCAGTTCTGGGAGGGCATTCATGGACACAGCTGATCACAGATCCTATCACATCAGAGGTCCCCCCCCATCACATCAGAGGTTCCTCCTCATCACATCAGAGGTCCTCATCACAGCAGAGTTCTCCCATCACAGCAGAGTTCCTCCTCCTCACATGTCCCCCCATCACATCAGAGGTCCTCCTCATCACATTAGAGGTCCTCCTCATCACATCAGAGGTCCTCCTCATCACATCAGAGGTCCTCCTCATCACATCAGAGGTCCTCCTCATCACATCAGAGGTCCTCCTCATCACATTAGAGGTCCTCCTCATCACATTAGAGGTCCTCCTCATCACATCAGAGGTCCTCCTCATCACATTAGAGGTCCTTCTCATCACATCAGAAGTTCTCCTCATTACATCAATACCAGTGGCCCTTTACCATGTGATCAGCTGTGTCCAATCACAGCTGATCACATGTAAACAAACTTTCTGGTTATCGGCATTCCTTTCCTCACATCAGCGGCGGCCCATCCATTAGGGGCCCCTCTCTATCCACGGCCGCCACAGCCTTGATGTCTGCCGCTGCCCGATCCCCGCCACCTAGATAGGGTAAGTGGACCGACCGGCAGACAGCAAACGGGGCTTTGAGGTGTCGTGGGAAGGGGCGGTTGTTTTCCGCTCCCTCCCCTCCAAACAAAAAAGCACGAGCCGGCACTGCCTCACGTGCTGTCACAGCATGAGGAGAGGAGAGCCGGTAACCGGCAAGTGTGACGGGGGAAATTTACACGAGTAATCAGGGCACTGATCATCAGTGTCCTGATTAGTGCAGCCCCAACAGTGCCAATCAGTGCCCATCAGTGCCGCCTTTAATGGCGCATATCAGTGCCCATCAGTGCTGCATATCACCGCTGCCTCATCAGTGCCCATCAGTACAGCCTATCAGTGCCCATCGGTGCAGCCTCATCACCACACATCAGTGAAGGAGAAAAATTACTTATTTGCTAATTTTTATAACAGAAACTAAGAAAAACGATTTTTTTTTTTTAAATTTCACATGGTTACAGTGTAGCATGACCGCGCAATTGTCATTCAAAGTGCGACAGCGCTAAAAGCTGAAAATTGGCCTGGGCAGAAAAGGGGTGAAAGTGCCCGGTATCGAAGTGGTTATTTCACCCTGTCTTCAATAAAGTCATTTTGCACGGTCCCCTGATCATGTGCCAGCTGCTATAATACAATAGGATAGACTCGGCCTGTGAGAAGACATGCCTAGAGTACACTATGTCCAGCAGGCCAGGATTTGTGGTACAGATAGTCCTGGTGTTTCAGATCCAACCCATCTGTAAAGCGTACCCCCCCCCCCCAATCAGAAGTTCAGAGAAGGAACTCAGAGACCTAGAAGGGAAATGGACATACTTGATCCATAATGATGAAAGCCATTCATTATACATCTAGTTAGGTGAAGCAGAAGAGAATATCAACGTTTTTACTGAGGGTGTAATACAGCTTTAAGCCCTTTAAGGAATTCAGGTACTCCGCCAAGTGTCACTTGCAAATTCCTCCCCAGCTTTGAGGAGTTTACTGTAAAAGTTTAATAAGTGTTCCCGAAACATGGAGAAATCTTCAACGTCACGTAGATATTTCGTAAAGAAGAACTCTGCAGAGAAGCCCAGGTCTTCTTCTTTCAGCGGTGGTTGTGGTCGGTCATCCATACATCATAGGACAGTGCTGAGGGTATGACGCCACCATCATTCTCTGCAGAATTGTGGCCATTGTGATGATGTGCCCCGGGGGGGGGTCCATGACACTGAATTTGCAGAAAGCGTGTTGGATGATACCGACAGGGCTGTCTTTAATATTGTTTGGACCCTGGGCAAACATTTTCTTGGGCCCCCCCATGCAATCATTACCACTCACTGACTGGTTGCTAGAGGTTACAGCACACATTATGGCTCACTGATTATTTGCTAGAGGTTACAGCACATGACTTCTGCTTGTTAATTGGTTGCTAGATATTACTGTACATCAATACTGCTCACTGATTGGTTTCTAGAGGTTACTGAACATCCTTAGCACTCACCAATTAGTTGCTAGAGGCTAATGCACATTATTACTGCTTACTAATTGATTGTTAGAGGTTACTGAAAATCCTTTACAACTAAATGATTGGTTGCAAGAGGTTAGTGCACATCATTACTGCTCACTGATTGGTTGCTAACGGTTGCAGCACATCATCTCCTCACTGCCTGCACACCATGGACTGGGGAGGTGAGGGGACCCATCAATAGACAGAAAACTCCAATGTAACTGGGATTTACGTTCACCACTAATGTAACACGGATTTACACTGACCACTAATGTAATGATTTACACTGACCACTAATGTAATGGGGATTTACACTGACCACTAATGTAATGGGGATTTACACTGACCGACTAATGTAATAGGAGCATTCACAAGAACCACTAATGTAAGGAGGGATTTACACTGACCACCAATGTAAGGGGGGCATTCACACTGGCCACTAGTGTGAATGAAAAGAGTGTACACCAAGCCCCAATGTAATGAGAAGATTTACACTGACCACTAATGTAACTGAGACATTGTGCCTGCCTTCACATTTGTGTGTGTCGGTAACGCATGCAAAAACGCTTTTCTGCCACCACAGAAACATGCTGCCCTTTAGCAGATGCACAGCAGTGCCATTAATTGTTAATGACACCCTCACGCATCTGCTGAGATGTGTGTATTCATTTGCACTAGAATTCAGGGTGCTAACATTACCATATTATTTTGAAAAAGGGTTCCACCTCCGATTTGCTTACCTTTGCAGAACAGGCTGTTGTTAGGCGTACAGTTGTAGGCAGGACTTTCAAGCATGCCCCTTTACCTCCCTGGTGGGCAGCATTCAGCAGAAGTGATGGTGGATATGACCTTAGGAGGGCATGATATACATATGAATGCCAACTCTATTTACATATCAATGCAGTCATTCTGCCGCTATTTACATATCAATGTAGGTTATTTACATGTAAACACAGGGTCTACAGGTGAGTCAGCTGTACACAACAATAGACAGAACTGAGCAGCATTGGTAACAACTTCACGCTGAGATATTGGGACACAGCACGGGACTAAAACTTCAAGGGACAAGGGAATTTGAACTGGGATAGTTGGCAAGTATGAGGCAACTGCTTTGGGCCCCACAAAATTGATGGGGCTCAGGGCAGATGCCTCCTTTTGCCCTGCCTTAAAATCGGCCCTGGATACCGGTCATCATGGGATAGGACCTCTGGACTTTGCAGCCTCAAGCATTTAGAGGACAGTGCTGAAGAGGACGTATTTCCGATAGAGATGCTTTTTTTAAAATTTTGTAACTTGATGGGCTACTTTTCTTTTATTTATTTTTGCTAATTGGTGTTCCCCTTTAGCGAGGGCTGTTCTTCTAAACATTGGGATTCCTCATTACCTTCTGTATGGGGGTCAATGGTGAACAGGACTAATAGAGATGGGGAATCTCCCCACAGGGGACATAAAGAAAATGAAGAACAGGCAGAATATTAGCATGCATAAAAAAGGGGATATACTCCAGGGATAAAACTATAATCCTGCCACTTTATAAAACTCTGGTTAGACCACATCTGGAGTATTCCGTCCAGTTCTGGTCACCAGTCCTCAGAAGGGATGTGCTGGAGCTGGGGAGAGTCCAAAGGGCCATGAAACTAATAAGGGGGATTGGAGGACCTCAATTAGAAGGAACGACTGCAAACACTAAATGTATTCTCGTTGGAGAAGCGACGCTTGAGAGGGGACATGATATCGATCTACAAATACCTCAAATCGATCCCAACATAGGAAAGAAACTATTCAGTCTCAAGGAGTGTATGAGGACACGGGGCCACACAATGAGACTGGAGGAGAAGCGGTTTAACCTTAAAGTGCACACGGGGTTTTTCACTGTCAGGGCAATAAGGATGTGGAACGCTCTTCCACAATTGGTGGTGGCTGCTGGGAGTATGGATATTTTTAAAAGACTCTTGGATGTATATCTTAAAGAACACAACATACAGAGTTATTGGAAATAATTACAGTATAGACACTGGATGGACTATTGTCTTTTTTCAGCCCTACCCACTATGGAACTATGGAACATAAAAGGGGTTATAACTATTTTACACCAGCACTTCTCAACTTTTTTTCAATTTTGCCACCCTTTAAAAGTATACAAAATCTCAAATCGCCCCCCCCCAATTTACAATGTAAAAAAAAAACATAGGAAACCTGACAACCGCCTTGACGAAAATAACTTCATATCAGAGTCCCCCATTACATTAGAGGTTCCCCCTTCATATCAGAGGTCCTCCCCCCCCCATCACATCAGAGGTCCTCCTCATCACATCAGAGGTCCGCCCCCATCACATCAGAGGTCCGCCCCCATCACATCAGAGGTCCCCCCCATCACATCAGAGGTCCTCCCATCACATCAAAGGTCCCTCCATCACATCAGAGGTTCCTCCTCATCACATCAGAGGTCCTCCTCATCACATCAGAGGTCCGCCCCCATCACATCAGAGGTCCCCCCATCACATCAGAGGTCCTCCCATCACATCAAAGGTCCCTCCATCACATCAGAGGTTCCTCCTCATCACATCAGAGGTCCTCCTCATCACATCAGAGGTCCTCCTCATCACATCAGAGGTTCCCCATCACATCAGAGGTTTTCCCATCACATCAGAGGTCCTCCTCATCACATTAGAGGTCCTCCTCATCACATCAGAGGTCCTCCTCATCACATCAGAGGTCCTCCTCCTTTACATCAGAGTTTTGTTACGTCTTAGTGCTGCTGATCTCTTTTACCCTTCTTCAGCCTCTTCCTGTCATTGCTCAGGACCCTCTTTACGATAGTGACAATAGAGGATACTGCCTGCACAATGTGTATCGGCACAGTCATTTTAGTCTTCACATGTGACAGGGTGACAACTCAAGAGCACAACTGGAAGACAGGGACAGCATTGTCACTCTATAACAGGAAGTGCCTGAACAAGGAATTTCATGGCAGGATCATCAGGGATGTTTTTTTTTTTTTAATGACAGCTGTAGATTTGAAAATATTTAAATGACTTTATAAATGACAGTCATATGAGACTTTAGTTATGTTATATGAGTCTATATGTTCTATATGAGTTATGTGAGATTTTAGTGTTTGGATTCATATCTACTTACAGTTGATTGTGTTTTGCAAGCGCATATGTCCCTCATTTCAGGTAAATAAATAAAGTTAAGCGATAAGTATAATAAGTTGAAACATTGCTTTGAAATTACATTAACCCCTTCAAGTTGTTCCCCTGCATTAACCACTTGCAGACCAGGTTTTTCCTGACACTTTTTGTTTACAAGTTTAAATCAGTATTTTTTGCTAGAAAATTACTTATAACCCCCAAAAGTTATACATTTTTTTTTTTTTTTTAAAGACCCAAGAGAATAATATGGCGGTCGTTGCAATATTTTATGTCACATGGTATTTGCTCAGCGGTCTTTCTAAAGCAATTTTTTGGGAAAAAATACACTTTTTGAATTTAAAATTAAAAAAAAAAAAAACAGTAAAGTTAGCCCAAATATTTTTGCATATTTTGAAAGATGATGTTACGCCAAGTAAATAGATACCTAACATGTTACGTTTTAAAATTGTGCACACTTGTGGGAATGGCAAAAATCTACGGTACTTAAAAATCTCCATAGGTGAGGTTTAAAAATTTTTTAACGGTTACCTGTTTAAAGTTACAGAGGAGGTCTTTTGCTAGAATTATTTCCCTCCTTCTAATTATTGAAAAAAATGGGAGTTTTGGGACTTTAAAATGAGGTCCATAGACAGCGTGGAGATGAATTGAATACAGTGTATTTATTGATCATAAAATGTATCAAACATATCACAACAAAAACCACATATGAGAAAAGCACATTGTAATAAATGTCATTCCAAAATTGTTTATACACACATATGTATGTGCGCATACAATAGGGCATCAAGAGTACATCAATTATGTCAACAGGACGCCACATAGTGGTCGTAACTGATAAGTAGGTACATACAATGAATGCATATAATATACACGTAAAAACAGCACTGAGCGGTGAAAATAAAATTAATGACACAACATGAAACCATAATTGATTGAAGAAATACGTTCTAACTTGCTGGTGGATTGTGAGCATGTATCTGCGTGACCAAAATTTCCGACGCGTTTCGTATAAACCACTCATCAGGGGAAAGATGCTCAACAGTATCTGTAAAACGTAGTTCAAGTATCAATTAATATATGTACTATATGCGACTGTTAATAACAGGGGGAAGTATATAGGTCCCCCTGAGTACTTACATAGAGTCGGTACACGGGGATGCGGCAATGGTGGGACCGAGGCCAAGGTGGTGGTCCTTACCGGGAGTTGAGGTGGGAAAGGCATGCGTTGGCGGAGCACGTGCAAGAAAAGCCCCCACACACACATAGATTGGGTGACTAGGTCCTGGAATAATTCATGTATGGTACTATGCCAAATTGATAGCCAAAAAGGATCTGAAAACAAAAAACGGGGAAGTGCATAAATAAACGTGTCATGATATGCAAGAATCTATATATTGCATCAGGTTAAAGAAAAAGTGGACAGTCAATCAGAGGGAGAAAGGTGAACCATGCCCACTGCCCAAGTAGGTGGTATAATGAAAGGCTATGGAGACAGTACCTGATGGATAAGGACTGAATGGATAAAAAAACAAAAAAACAAAAAAACAAAAAAGGAACAAGTAAAGATGGAATAAAACCGGGGCGGGGAGGGATGCGCATATGCTTAGGGGGGTGGGCGGGTGCCCACAGAGCAGCGGCGCCACGCCTCCGGCCGCATGGGTGACGTCACCACTGACGTCGCGTACATGCAGGCATCAGGTGATCCATCACTAGCCGGCCAGCTGGGTCATGTGGGCATCTCCCTTGGGCGGTGTTCTCCCGTCCACGTCAGGGCCCCTCCCTGCACATGCCATGCTTGGCGTGACGCTGGTGGTGTCAGCATGTGCGTGGTGGGGGCGGGTGCATGTATATATGGCCGCTGCTCACACATTTTGGGTGTTTAAACTGACGATGACAGACCTCATCACAGCACTCGTCCATCTCTTTGGGATACATGTAAGCCTATATCAGGTTACCCCTCCCTTTTTTTATTCCATCTTTACTTGTTCCTTTTTTGTTTTTTTGTTTTTTTATCCATTCAGTCCTTATCCATCAGGTACTGTCTCCATAGCCTTTCATTATACCACCTACTTGGGCAGTGGGCATGGTTCACCTTTCTCCCTCTGATTGACTGTCCACTTTTTCTTTAACCTGATGCAATATATAGATTCTTGCATATCATGACACATTTATTTATGCACTTCCCCGTTTTTTGTTTTCAGATCCTTTTTGGCTATCAATTTGGCATAGTACCATACATGAATTATTCCAGGACCTAGTCACCCAATCTATGTGTGTGTGGGGGCTTTTCTTGCACGCGCTCCGCCAACGCATGCCTTTCCCACCTCAACTCCCGGTAAGGACCACCACCTTGGCCTCGGTCCCACCATTGCCGCATCCCCGTGTACTGACTCTAGTACTTAGGGGGACCTATATACTTCCCCCTGTTATTAACAGTCGCATATAGTACATATATTAATTGATACTTGAACTACGTTTTACAGATACTGTTGAGCATCTTGCCCCTGATGAGTGGTTTATACAAAACGCGTCGGTCATTTTTGTCACGCAGATACATGCTCACAATCCACCAGCAAGTTAGAACGTATTTCTTCAATCAATTATGGTTTCATGTTGTGTCATTAATTTTATTTTCACCGCTCAGTGCTGTTTTTACGTGTATATTATATGCATTCATTGTATGTACCTACTTATCAGTTACGACCACTATGTGGCGTCCTGTTGACATAATTGATGTACTCTTGATGCCCTATTGTATGCGCACATACATATGTGTGTATAAACAATTTTGGAATGACATTTATTACAATGTGCTTTTCTCATATGTGGTTTTTGTTGTGATATGTTTGATACATTTTATGATCAATAAATACACTGTATTCAATTCATCTCCACGCTGTCTATGGACCTAATTTTAAAGTCCCAAAACTCCCATTTTTTTCTCTTCTCAATCAGGGATGGAGGCACACCACACATGTGCCTCATTTTAAAGTCCCAACTCCCTCCTCTTATCTCCTTCTAATGATTGCGGCGATACCTCACATGTGTGATTTGAACACCGTTTACATTTGCGGGCGCAACTTACGTATGCGTTTTCTTTGGTGTGCAAGCTCGCGGGGGGGGGGGGGGGGGGTTTGGGGGTCAGGGCGCTTTAAAAAAAACATTTTTTCTTATTTATTTATTTTTTATTTAACACTGTCCATTTAAAAAAATAAATAATCTGATCACTTTTATTGCTGTCACAAGGAATGTAAACATCCCTTGTGACAGTAATAGGCAGTGACAGGTACTCTTTATGGATGGCAAATCCCTCCTTTGCAATTCAAAGTAATCAAAACACCAAAATCATTTTGGAATACTGACAGTTTTTTAAAATTGGCGGCATTGGCAGCCGAGTAAACTGGAAGTAACGTTGTGACGTCGCTTCCCTGCTTTTACATCGGAGACCCGATGGAATCCATTTCCGGCTTCATTCGGGACTCCACACAGCCGGCGCATGGTCGCTCCGGTCTTCCGGTGGGACGGTTCCATAGACTTCAATAGATCAAAAATGTATATTGAAAAACGCAAAATGCACCTGATGTCACGAATGTCACTGTCAGGGCTGGGCTCAGCCCTTCCTTCTCTGAGTTGGCCGCTCAGCTGTCGGCTAATTGCCAGCTCCAATCTCTACACAGTGACTCACCTGTTGATGATCCTGCTCGTCAGTCCTGCCTACTTAAGCCGTCCAGCCCAGATGATCTCTGCCTTCGCCTTGGTCACATCTCTATAGACGCCCTTCCTGTGTTCCTGTTAATGACTTGCTTGGCTGACATTCCTTCTGGCTCCAGATCCTGCTTGCTGTTTTGCAATGCTCATCTCTGGCTCCCTGACGTTTTGTACTTCTGTTTCAGTCTGATTTATGGTTTCTGACAGTCACATCCACCCCAACGCAGGTGGTCAGACACTATAGCTAGCTACTGTGTGCTTCACCTATAGCAGCCCCCTTTCCCTTAAGGCAAGCAGGCCTACTGGTACAATGCTATAGTGCCTGGCCACCACACCAGGGCAGATGCGAACAGTGCAAACAACGGACTACCGTATATACTCGAGTATAAGTCGATCCGAGTATAAGTCAAGGCCCTAATTTACCACAAAAAATGGGAAAAGCTTATTGACCCGAGTATAAGACGAGGGTGAGAAATGCACAGCTACTGTAAGTGGAAAAGAGGGTCAACAATGCCCATTTGCAGCCTCACTTTTCCCATTTGCAGCCTCACTGTGCCCATTTGCAGCCATAGGTCCCCCGAACTTCAAACTCGGTAGTTAAGGGTTCCTAGATGCCCCCTAGCTGCAGCCAAAATTTGGGGTCTCTGAACCCAAAGTGTCCCGAAATGACATTGCTGCAGATGGACACAGTTGACCGACTTTGGGGCCCCATATCTTGGGGCCACTTAGTGCTAGGAACCCCAAATTTGGTGAGCTAACCCAATGGAACTAGCACCATAAAATATCCAAAGCTGGGATTATTAGCACCAAGTGGCCCAGAGATACAGGGCCCCAAAAATCGGTTCAGAAAATGTCAAGCACTTTTCTGCAGCAGAGAATGACATTTTCCGAACCTATTTTGGGGCCCCGTATCTTAGGAACCCCAACTTTGGATATGTTATGGTACCAGTTCCACTGCGTTTGCACACCAAATTTGGGGTTCCTAGCACCAAGTGGCCCTGAGATACGGGGCCCCAAAGTCGGTTCAGAAAATGAATTTTTTTGCTGCAGAAAAGTGCTTGACTCGAGTATAAGTCGAGGGGGGCACTTTCAGCACAAAAAAATGTGCTGAAAAACCTCGACTTATACTCGAGTATATACGGTACTTACAGTTTGGCTGACAGATAGCGTGGTTCTATGACAGTCCAGGTAAAAGGCAGGCTGAGATCAGGGAATAGTCCAATATTTGATCTGGGTCATACACAGGGAAATCCAACAGCAAAGCAGGGCAGACAAACAGGAGGCTTGATCAGGAACTATGTAGGTAATTCTGTCTCTATTACAAGCAAGGGATAGAGTGTTCGGTTTGCTTATATCAGGTGACTGACCAGATCAATCGCCTTGCAGGTGAACACAGACAGGAGGAATGCAACAGCCAACACTCGGGTGCTGGAATGAGGAGCAGGAGCACTGAGTGATCCTGACACCTGGAATATGCAACCTGCATGGGTGTGAACCAGGCCTTAGGGAGGGTTATAACCAGTGGCGTCGGGAGGGGGGGCTGGAGCCCCGAGTGGGCCCCCCAAAAAGCCCCCGGTCTCGGGCATTCACAAATCTATTATTAGCCCCGAGCCCGAGCGGGGACCGATCTGACTGAGCGCAGCCGGATGACATAGCAGGAGCCTGTAGCACCTAAGACGGACGTCCCACTGGTCCAATGCCAGGACCGCGGGACGTGTGACGTCCATCATAGGCGATACAGGCTCCAGAAGGCGGGAATTACAATGCAGCCGCATCGAGCAGTATGAGATCCCTGCTTGGCGCTCAGGCGGGCGGCTCTCCTCTCCTGTCTCTGCCTGCCTGCTGTCTACTGGGATGGGCGCACCGAACACGGCTGAGCTGCAGGAGGAGGTCACGGTCACCTGAAGTATGACGTGTAATGGTCAGGTAGGTCAGTGCATGTCAGTGTGTGTCAGCAGGTAGGTCAGTGTACGTCAGTATTATTGTTCAGTGTGTGTCAGGTAGGTCAGTGTGCGTCAGGTAGGTCAGTGTGGGTCAGGTAGGTCAGTGTGGGTCAGTGTAATGGTCAGTGTGGGTCAAGTAGGTCAGTGTGGATCAGGTAGGTCAGTGTGTTTCAGATAGGTCAGTGTGCGTCAGTGTAATGACCAGTGTGGGTCAGGTAGGTCAGTGTAATGGTCAGGTAGGTCAGTGTATGTCAGGTAGGTCAGAGTGGGTCAGGTAGGTCAGTGTAATGGTCAGTGTGTGTCAGGTAGGTCAGTGTGTTTCAGGTAGGTCAGTGTGTTTCAGATAGGTCAGTGTGCGTCAGTGTAATGACCAGTGTGGGTCAGGTAGGTCAGTGTAATGGTCAGGTAGGTCAGTGTATGTCAGGTAGGTCAGAGTGGGTCAGGTAGGTCAGAGTGGGTCAGGTAGGTCAGAGTGGGTCAGGTAGGTCAGTGTGTGTCAGGTAGGTCAGTGTAATGATCAGTGTGTGTCAGGTAGGTCAGTGTAATGATCAGTGGGTGTCAGGTAGGTCAGTGTAATGGTCAGTGTGTGTCAGGTAGGTCAGTGTAATGGTCAGGTAGGTCAGTGTGGGTCAGGTAGGTCAGTGTGAGTCAGGTAGATCAGTGTGCTTCAGATAGGTCAGTGTGCGTCAGTGTAACGATCAGTGTGGGTCAGGTAGGTCAATGTAATGATCAGTGTGGATCAGGTAGGAGGTAGGTCAATGTAATGATCAGTGTGGGTCAGGTAGGTCAGTGTGGGTCAGGTAGGTCAGTGTAATGGTCAGGTAGGTCAGTGTGGGTCAGTGTAATGTCAGGCAGGTCAGTGTGAGTCAGGTAGGTCAGTGTGCGTCAGGTAGGTCAGTGTAATGGTCAGTGTGGGTCAGGTAGGTCAGTGTGCGTCAGGTAGGTCAGTGTAATGGTCAGTGTGGGTCAGGTAGGTCAGTGTGCGTCAGGTAGGTCAGTGTAATGGTCAGTGTGGGTCAGGTAGGTCAGTGTGCGTCAGGTAGGTCAGTGTAATGGTCAGTGTGGGTCAGGTGGGTCAGTGTAATGATCAGTGTGGGTCAGTGTAATGATCAGTGTACGTCAGGTAGGTCAGTGTGTATCAGTAGTGGTTAGCATTGATAGGCACTGGTAAGCCAGGCAGCAACCATCAAGCCATCAAGTGAGCTTACCACCCCCCACCCCCAGGTCAGGCTCGGACTTCAGGCTGAAGCCCCTAGTCTTTTCCCCACCTAGCAACGCCCCTGGTTATAACCCATCAGATTCTTTTCGCTATCTGCTATCCATTGTGGAGATTTCCCTTCACCTCCTGTCCCATAGCCATATAGGAAGTGAGAGGAAATCCCTGCAAGTTAAGGGAATGCTTTGAGGACACCCCAGATCACCAGAACTAGTGTCCCCATTGGAAGATTTCCCCTCTATTACTTTTCTGGGGACAACCCAAAATTTGGGATTTTCTTTTACTTTCACTTTCAATGATAATGGTAAACAGGAGAAATAGCGAGAGTGAATCTCCCTAACGGGGGGCACAGACAGGAATAAAAACTGACAGGGGTTCTAATATCTCTCTGCTCTATCCAACACTAATAAGTAAAAGTTTTACCTTTAGTGATACTTTAAGTCATCTTCAGGCCTAAAATGATTTTTTTTTTTAAACGTGCACAAAATGCATAAACTGCTTTGGCAGCAAAAGGGTTTATAAGTTCCATTGTGTGTTCATCCAGAATAAATTTAAAAAAAAGTGGAGTTCCGCTATGAAGAGACCCCCTGTTTTTTTTTTTTTAGAATTACGCCACTCACAAAATGACACAATGCGGAATATTTTTTTTTTTAAATACATACACATTTTATATTATATTGTGCATTGAAATAAACATTCCTTTTTTAAATAGATATATCCTTATCAAATATTCTTTTTTTTTTTTTTTTTTACAATCACAGATACAAATAAACTTTTTTTGAAATAAATCTTTGTAGTCCTTGCATTCCTGAATGTGCATTCCATTGCAGCTCCCGGAGGGGGCGATATAGTTTCAGTATAGTTCTATATAAAAAAAAAATTTTTGCTTTGTACTTTATGAACCTCAGAGCGCCGGATACGATTAATGAGCATCGTCCAAATCCCATTTCATATCAGCCACTTTATAAACCGTCTTTAAAAAAATAAGTGTCCACCACTCGACTTTCTAGATTATAGAAACAAATTTGCTTTAAAAAAAAAAAGAAAAAAAAAAGAAAAAAAAAAAGAATTTTCGTCCAACTGTGCTTCCTCAAGTTTACAGGTTCCAAGACTCCTATAAAGATGGATCATCTTGCATTGTGCTCTATAGGTTTCGAATAAAGTTCATTTTTGACCCATAAAAAGTTAGTGCTCCATAGCAATGCAGTCATAAAGATTTCACCTGTACAGGTATATATCACTATAGTATTAAATGTATTATTTTTTTGTTTTTTTTTTTCTGTACATTATGGTACGGCAAAATGAAACATCTTTTTGTCCGCATCCTTCAAGTGGCCATATAGAATAATTTGGAAGTTTCGGTAAAGACGTTTCTTTTTTTTTTTCTGTATATTTTGGAATACCTGTATGAAAGTTTTATACTATACAAAATAAAGCAGCATCACTCGACACCTCTCCGGAAAAGACGCTAACCTCGACGGAACGTTTTCAGGCCTCCTACGACCCGGCGCTGGGTTCCCACGGCAAAAGTAAGATTTAAGCATCCTTTTACATTCGGATAGAAGTGAGCCTCGCCAGGCTCGTGCAGCAGACAGGACGGTGTCGGTTTTTCCCTCAGAGTCTCAGGAAACGGTCGCCTCGCTAGTGGACAACGAAGGTTTTTATCTGGGTCTACGAGCTACAGGGAGCACCGGTCAAAAGTCGTCCTGACACATTGGCAAGTTGACGAAGGTGAAGACGTTGTATTCGATGAGGACGGAGAAACACAGGAAGATGACGTACAGGATGAGCACATAGCATCCCAGCCTCTTGTCCAGCTTCCAATTGTTGACATGTACGCCGATGACCTGAAACGGGACGGAGAAACAATTGTAATGGCGGACATTCAACATTTTGTTAGCTCCCCCCCTAACCAACTGATACACTTACACCACTCCATCTGTACAAGCCCTTGGAAATATCCTGTGCTTCCCAGTATGGGGAAGCATGGCACTATCTTCCTGATATGGGGAGCATGTGACATTCTTTCCAGCATGGAGGAGCATGTAACTGGTATTGGGGAGCATGTGACCTTCTTCCAAGTATGGGGGAGCATGTGACCTCCTCCCAGTATGAGGGAGCATGTGACCTCATTCCTGGTATAGGGGAGCATGTGACCAGTATGGGTGAGAATGTGACCTCCTTCCATGTATGGGGAAGCATATCACTGGTATAAGGGAGCATGTGACCTCCTTCCCAGTATGGGGGAGCATGTGACCAACATGGGGGAGCATGTGACTAGTATGGGAGAGCATGTGACCTCCTTCCTGGTATGGGGAAGCATGTTACCAATATGGGGGGAGCATGTGACCAGTATGGGGGGGCACGTGACCTCCTTCCCGGTATGGGGGAGCATATGACCTCCTTCCCAGTATGAGGGAGCATGTGACCTTCATTCTGGTATGGGGGAACATGTGGTCTCATTCCTGGTATGGGGGAGCATGTGACCAGTATGGGTGAGAATGTGACCTCCTTCCATGTATGGGGAAGCATATCACTGGTATGAGGAAGCATGTGACCTCCTTCCCGGTATGGGGGAGCATGTGACCAACATGGGGGAGCATGTGACCAGTATGGGGGTGCATGTGACCTCCTTCCTGGTATGGGGAAGCATGTTACCAATATGAAGGGAAGCATGTGACCAGTATGGGAGAGCATGTGACCTCCTTCCTGGTATGGAGGAGCATGTGACCTCCTTCCCAGTATTGGGGAGCATGTGACCAGTATGGGGAGAATGTGACCTCCTTCGTGGTGTGGGGGGGGCATGTGACCAGTATGGCGGAACATGTGACCTCCTCCCTGTTATGGGGGAGCATGTGACCAGTATGGGGGAGAATGTGTACCTCCTTCCTGGTATTAGGGAGCATGTGACCAGTATGGGGGACCTCACCAATATCATAAGGAACGGGGGGGGAGCTCAACCCTGTGTAAGCTCTGACACAGACCAACACAGATCTTAATCAGGGATTAGACCCAGGGCACCAACAGACAAAACAGGGGAGCCAGGGGAGTGTGGCAAAGGTGTATATCAGTGGGAGAGGGATGGGCTAGTAGAGAGCCTGTCAACCTATTCTGATGGGCTCCAGTGAATATGACTGATCGTTTTTTGAGCTACGTTTTTATTTTTACACTGTCCTTTTAAAAAATGTTTTATCACTTTTATTGCTGTCACAAGGAATGTAAACATCCCTTGTGACAGTAATAAGCAGTGACAGGTACTCTTTCTGGAGGGATTTGGGGTCTGTAAGACACCAAACCCCTCCTCTGCACTTTAAAGTATTCAAAACACCAAGATCGCTGTTTTTGAATACTTTCTATTTTTTATAACTGGCGCCTTTAGGTTGCCAGTAATCTGGGAGTGATGCAATGACAACGCTTCCGGGTCACTAGATCCGAGACCCAAACAAAGTTGATTCCGGCTTTGTTCGGGTCTCCAACCAGCCGGTGGATGTGCCGGCTGGTCGCTCAGGCCTCTCGATGGGATGGGAGACCCGGGTGGAGCAGCGAAAGGTGACGGAAGGGAGGGACATCCCCTTCCGCTGCTTGTAATAACAGCCGAGCAGCTGCTTAACCACATCAGTTGTTATTACAAGAAAGCTGACCGTCCGCTCTAAAGAAGGGTACGCATTACCCCGGTACAACCCCTTGAATCAAGATCGGTAATATCAGTGAATTTGTGACCGATTCTTCAAAAAAAAAAGTGAGCATTGGCCGCACTGATAATCGGTTGATGCCTAGTTCTTTTATAACTCATCAAAATGGAAAGCTGCCATTTAAATAGAGAAGATCATCTGTAAAACAGAACAAATCTAACAGATATTGCACTTCATTTTCCAAGTTTTCTGACGTCTACTCTGATTCTTAAAAATTTGCATAGCAGCATTGCACAGTATAGTATCAACCCAGCAGGTGGTGCTCTAGTCTTCTTTACACATATTCAGCCGTTTCAACTTTTAGCTGTGCTGAAAGAAGCTCCTTGTTTACAGAACTCGTTGATTCATCATAGCAATGACTCTTCCCTTATCACATGAAGGTTTCAGTCAAACAAAGGGAGCCGCAAAGAAAGCTACACTGCTGAGCTGCCTCTTTGGTTAAAGTGGTTGTAAATGCTTGTTTTCTTAAACCTCCTCTTCTGGGGTCACCCGCCTGCACTGTATGCTCCCCCTCTTTGGTGTCTTCCCCATAGCAATCCGCTTGGGCATGGCTGGGACACACACAGCGCGGCTTGGCCCCGCCCCCTCCCTCCTCACAGGATTTGATTGACAGCAGCAGGTGCCAATGACTCCCGCTGCTGCCTCTGTGTCCTGTGAGGAGAGGAACACAGACCAAAGCCACTGGAGACGGGCACAGTGCTGGGTCATGATAGGACTCAGGTAAGTACTGATTACAGGGTTGGCAGCAGGTGATTGATAGATTACAAGACCCGTTCCATCTGACATTTGATAAGGTAAACCCAGGAGAATCACCATTTGAAGGAAACAGATCAGGTTTGCACCACCTAGGCAACATGCCTAAAATCCATTTATTCAGAATTTCTCCACTTATTCAAAGAAAAGCTCAATATTTCAGCACAATACATTACATTACATTAGAGTTAGTAATAGTCAATACTCACTGTAAGGGCCACAGATCCCAGCAAGAGTATTACTGAGTAGACAAGCCCTTTGCTGTTTATTTTCACCTGTAACAAAGAAGCCACATGTGAAATTTCACTGATAAGCTTGATCTGGAGGGTGAGGGGCTAGGTCTGGTTTGGGAGTTGGGGGAAGGACTAGGATATATTTTCACTGTGGCCTAAGTTTGGCTTGGAGGGGGACAGGGCTGCATTTGGTTTGGGAAAGAGGGATAGTTTTGGTATAGGGAAGAAGGCAAGACTATTTTTGGTTTGGGGTGGGGGCAGGGCTACATTTGGTTTGGGTTGGGGGCAAGGCTACATTTGGTTTGGGAAAGAGGGCTAGGTTTGGAATAGGGGAGAAGAAAAGAATATATTTAGTTTGTTTGGGATGGGGGCAGGCCTACATTTGGTTTGGGAAAGAGGGCTAGGTTTGGAATAGGGGAGAAGAAAAGAATATATTTAGTTTAGGGTGGAGGCAGGGCTACATTTGGTTTGAGAGAGAGGGCTAGGTTTGGAAAAGGGGAGAAGACAAGACTATATTTGGTTTGGGTGGGGGGTAGGGCTACATTTGGTTTGGGAAAAGGGGCTAGGTTTGGAACAGGGTAGAAGACAAGACTATACTTGGTTTGGGGTGGAGGCAGGGCTACATTTGATTTGGGAAAGAGGGCTAGGTTTGGAATAGGGCAGAAGACAAGACTATATCTGGTTAAAGGTGGAGGCAGGGCTACATTTAGTTTGGGGTGGAGGCAGGGCTACATTTGGTTTGGGGTGGAGGCAGGGCTACATTTGGTTTAGTGTGGAGGTAGGGCTACATTTGCTTTGGGAAAGAGGGCTAGGTTTGGAATAGGGGAGAAGACAGGACTAGATTTGATCTGGGGAGAAGGCAGGGCTACATTTGGTTTGGGAAAGAGGGCTAGGTTTGGAATAGGGGAGAAGACAAGACTAGATTTGATCTGGGGTGGGGGCAGGGTTACATTTGGTTTGGGAAAGAGGGCTAGGTTTGGAATAGGAGAGAAGGCAAGACTAGATTTGATCTGGGGTGGGGGCAGGGTTACATTTGATTTGGGAAAGAGGGCTAGGTTTGGAATAGGAGAGAGGACAGGACTGGTTTAATGGTGAGGACAGGACTAAGTTTGGTTTGGATGAGCAGTGAAGCTAGGTTCAGTTTGGAGAAGAGGAACGCTAGGTTCAGGTTGGTAAAAGAGGTAGAGCTAAGCTTGGTTTAGGCTAGGAGACACATCTAGGTTTAGTTATGAGGGGACAGGGATAGGGCCAATTCAGGGATAGAGTTGGCTAAGTGTGGTTTGAATTGGACAAAGGTAGGTTTGGGGAAGGGCACAGGACTACACTGGTTTGGGGATAGGGCCAAAGTTTGGTTTGAGGGTGGGATCAGGGCTGACAAGGGGGAAAGGTAGAGCCAGGTGTAGTTTGGTGGGGGCAGTGCAAGGTTCAGTTTAGGGCAGGGCCAGGGTGAAGTATGGGTGAGGGGGGCAAGGCTTGGAACTTTGTGAAGCATTAAAAGAAGAATGAAGTACAAGAACCAGGACAAAGAGAGTAATGATAAAGAACAGGGAGAGGAAGGATAATGAGGACAAGGAGAAGAGTGAAGAAGAGGACAAAGAAGGATGAGGGGGGAAAATAAGAAAATGATAAGGCGAAGATAAGGAGACAAATAGAAAGTTAAGGAGGAGGACAAAAGGAAGAAGGATAAGGAGGAGGACATAGGGAAGGATCAAGAGGAGGAGGACAAGGAGAAAGTTAAGGAGGAGAACAAAAGGAAGGAGGAGAGGGATAAGGAGGAGGACAAAGAGAAGAATGAGAAAAGGGAAAAAATGAGGGATGAAGAAGAGAACAAGGGGAAAGATATGGAGGAGAACAAATAAAAGATGACGTAAGGGACAAGAAGAAAGAGGAGGAAGAAAACAAAGGGAAGGATGAGGAGGACAAGAAAAAATAGGAAGACGAGGAGAAGGAGGAGAAGGATGAGGATCAGAGCAAGATTGAGGAGGAAACAAGAAGATCAGGAGGAGGATACAGGGAAAAGTATGAGAAAGAGGATGAGGAATATGATTCAGCTGACACATTAAAACCCAAATCTATATAATAATCACATACAAATTGAATGACTTATATAACAGGACTTACCGTGGATCCATAGTTAATCACCATAGTTTGCAGACCCCAAGGAACCCCAAGTCCAACCAGAATGTCAAAGACGTTGCTTCCTATTGTATTGGACACAGCCATATCTCCAAGGCCTGAAAAGAACCCATACAAGTCACTCCATACTGCATATACATACAGCCACACTGAGATACCTGCAAGCCTGTAACACATTTTACCATGCAATATTTTTTAAAAACTGTATAAAAAAAAAAACTAAAATTATTTTTTTAAAAAGAACTCAATCTGGACCTATGTCAGGACATTTCTGATCCATTTCTAATCTTTGGCATGTCCCAGGTCTGGACCAGAAAAACAAACTCTGCCCCTAACTCTATTAAAGTGGATCTTCACTGCATCTGAGCACCACAAACCAAAAACGCAATTTGTTTCATTTTTACAATACTAATGCCCCGTACACACGGTCGGATTTTCCGATGGAAAATGTCCGATCGGAACGTGTTGTCAGAAATTCCGACCATGTGTGGGCTCCATCGGACGTTTTCCATCGGATTTTCCGACACACAAAGTTGGAGAGCAGGAGATAAAATTTTCCGACAACAAAATCCGTTGTCGGAAATTCCGATCGTGTGTACACAAATCTGACGGACAAAGCGCCACGCATGCTCAGAATAAATAAAGAGATGAAAGCTATTGGCCACTGCCCCGTTTATAGTCCCGACGTACGTGTTTTACGTCACCGCATTTAGAACGATCGGATTTTCCGACAACTTTGTGTGACCGTGTGTATGCAAGACAAGTTTGAGCCAACATCCGTCGGAAAAAATCCTAGGATTTTGTTGTCGGAATGTCCGAACAAAGTCCGACCGTGTGTACGGGGCATTAGAAAACCCCACATCCATCCATGTCTCCATGCTTTATTTTGTTGAGAAATCACTTTGAAAGCCCAGGCCAAGGCCATCTTCAGTAAGCGAAAATAATTCATGTAGCATTTACTTCCTGGAATCTATCTGCCCTTAGCTCAAGCATGCATCTAAGAGAGGATGCTTAGCTGAGAAAGCCCCTCCTCCTCCCCTCCCCTCCTGAAGACTCCTGGGATGTATGACATCATTTGCCTAGGCAAGAAACCAGGAAGTAACTGAAGAAATGTAAAAAAAAAGTAAATATGATATACTTTACTATTTGCTAGCGGCATGAAGATTGAAAATAATCAATGTGGATTGGGAGAGGGAAGTTCCACTTTGGGAACTCTCCATATCCTTCTCTTTGTAAGCTGTAATCTCTACTTTAAAGGTAGGCAACTTCAGCCCCACAGCTGTGGTGAAACTATAAATCCCATCATGGCTCTCCCAGCCATGCCTGGGGCTGTCAGAGTCTTGCAATGCCTCATGGGACTTGTAGTTCCTCAACAGTTGGAGGACCAAAGATTGGTGTCCCTTGCTCTACATCAGGGGTCTTCAAACTGCGGCCCTCCAGGTGTTCAGGAACTACAATTCCCATCATGTCTAGTCATGTCTGTGAATGTCAGAGTTTTACAATGCCTCATGGGGGGTGTAGTTTTGCAACAGCTGGAGGGCCGTAGTTTGAAGATCCCTGCTCTACATGATATGAAAAAGGAAGTGGGCGCAGACCTAATATTAAGACTAAAGACCTAAAATGGCGATCTGTAGGTCCAAGAGGCAAAAGATCTTTCAGTAAACGTGCAACTGTACCTTGTCTGGCCACGATCAGACTGGCCATGCAGTCTGGGACACTAGTGCCCGCCGCCAGGAAAGTGATACCCATGATGACATCCGGTATGCCCAAGGTGTACCCGATAACCGTCACCTGAATGGAGAGATATCAGAGGAGTACCATTCACAGACATGTAGATAATTTGTGAGCTGATTAGAATTGAAAATATTCATGATAACATTTTAGAGGGGAAGATATTTCCTGGTGCACATTTGATTTTTTGCCAATAATCCAATAGAAAGATGTTTGGAGGACATTTACAGTGCCTTGAAAAAGTATTCACACCCCTTGAAATTTTCCACATTTTGTCATGTTACAACCAACAATGTAAATGTATTTTATTGGGGATTTATGTGATAGACCAACACAAAGAGGCACATAATTGTGAAGTGGAAGGAAAATGATAAATGGTTTTGAAAATGTTTTACAAATAAATATGTGAAAAGTGTGGGGTACATTTGTATTCAGCCCCCTTTACTCTGATACCCCTAACTAAAATCTAGTGGAACTAATTGCCTTCAGAAATCACCTTATTAGTAAATTGAGTCCACTTGTGTGTAATTTAATCTCAGTATAAATGCAGCTGTTCTGTGAAGCCCTCAGAGGTTTGTTAGAGAACCTTAGTGAATAAACAGCATCATGAAGGCCAAGGAACACACCAGACAGGTCAGGGATAAAGTTGTGGAGAAGTTTAAAGCAGGGTTAGGTTATAAAAAAATACCCCAAGCTTTGAACATCTCACGGAGCTCTGTTCAATCCATCATCGGAAAATGGAAAGAGTATGGCACAACTGCCAACCTACCAAGACATGGCCGTCCACCTAAACTGACCGGCCGGGCAAGGAGAACATTCATCAGAGAAGAGCCAAGAGGTCCATGGTAACTGTGGAGGAGCTGCAGAGATCCACAGCTCAGAGGGGAGAATCTGTCCACAGGACAACTATTAGTCGTGTTCTCCACAAATCTGACCTTTATGGAAAAGCTCAAGAAGAAAGTCATTGTTGGAAGAAAGCCATAAGAAGTCCCATTTGTTGTTTACGGGAAGCCATGTGGAGGACACAGCAAACACGTGGAAGAAGGTGCTCTGGTCAAATGAGAATTAAATTGAACTTTTTGGCCTAAAAGCAAAACGCTATGTGTGGCGGAAAAACTAACACTGCACATCACCCTGAACACACCATCCCCACCGTGAAACATGGTGGTGGCAGCATCATGTGGTGGGGATGCTTTTCTTCAGCAGGGACAGGGAAGCTGATCAGAATTGATGGGAACATGTATGGAGCCAAATACAGGGCAATCTTAGAAGAAAACCTGTAAAGCCCCATACACACTATCAGATTTTCTGCTGAGTTTTTCCTTCAGATTTACCAAAACCATATAATACGAGGTCAGACCTTAGGGGTTTCAATGTGTATGCAATCAGGCAGGCCCTTGCACTACATGGTTTTGGTAAATCTGAAGCACAAACTCAGTAGAAATTTTGATCTCAGCAGAAAATTTGAAAAGAGTGTATGGGGCTTTAGGCCCCGTTCACGCCTATGCGAATTAGATGCAGCTTACACCGCATCCAATTCGCAGGACATTTCAAAATACATTCATTTTAATGAGGCTGGTTCACATATCTGCGGTGCATTCGCACTCCACAATGCACAAAAAATGTGTGCGTTTTCTAGGCAGTGCGGTCCAGCTCAGGTGTGAATTTAGGCCCATTATCTTCTATGGGCACGCATCTGATTCACAGATGTGTTCCGTTGTGAACAGGATAAAATACTGATGCAATCCTGAGCTGATACTGATCAAAAACCGACATGAAACGCTGAACAACTGAGTTTTCTCTTCGCAGGGAAACCTGAGCTTCAATTCGCACCGCACATGTGTGAACCCAGCCTCAGAGTTTGCAAAAGACTTGAGACTGGGGCGGAGGTTCACCTTCCAGCAGGACAACGACCCTAAACATACAGCCAGAGCTACAATGGAATGGTTTAGATCAAAGCCTATTCATGTGTTAGAATGGCCCAGTCAAAGTCCAGACCTAAATCCAATTGATAATCTGTGGCAAGATTTGAAAATTGCTGTTCACAGACGCTCTCCATCCAATCTGACAGAGCTTGAGATATTTTGCGAAGAAGAACGGGCAAAAATGTCCCTCTCTAGATGTGCAAATCTGGTAGAGACATCCCCAAAAAGACTTGCAGCTGTAATTGCAGAGAAAGGCGGTTCTACAAAGTAATGACTCCGGGGGGCGCCATACAAATGTACCCCCCACACTTTTCACATATTTATTTGTAAGAAATTTGGAAAACCATTTATCATTTTCCTTCCACTTCACAATTATGTGCCACTTTGTGTTGGTCTATCACATAAAATCCCAATAAAATACATTTACGTTTTTGGTTGTAACATGACAAAATGTGGAAAATTTCAAGGGGTATGAATACTTTTTCAAGGCACTGTATCTGCTATTTCAAAATGCACAACTCCAGCGAGTTGGGATCAATTAATCAATCAATACGTTATATGAGACAGATCGCATGCTAAAAACTCACCATCCAGACCATAAGGTAAGAGAAGATGGCAATCCATACTGTGGAAAGAATGAATGTCAGCATGAAGAAGTTCTCCCAGCGTGGCCGGCTGCAGTTCGGGATGGTGAAGTACAAGATGCAGATTAATGGCCAGGAAAACGCCCACTTGAGCTTGTTCACACAGCCACCTAACAAACATAAAGCATAGATTGTCAGCTCTTCTGTTTAGAGGGACACACACCTTCTCTCTCTCCTAGCAAAGACAGGACCATCTGGTAATGCGGGTTTTACACAGGCTACCAACAAGCACACAGGCAATGCAGGGCTTTCTTTTTAAAAGCAGTAAAATAGGTTGTCCGCATAGGTAACCCACCATGAATTTTCTGCCAGTGAGATCCATCAAATCTACTTCTCTCACTGTCCTGTCCAATTCTGCCAGTAGAGTTGTGATCTGATTTATGCCTAGTAATAACTAAGCCCTGACTCCCCAACTTTTCAATGAAAAATCAAGGGGTAGGTCAAGTACAGTGTAGGAATCAAAGCAGGCAGATCTCAATGCTGAAACCTCATGGGCTCAATGCTGAAACCTCGGGGGGTCTTTGACACTCTGACCATTGCATTTTACTAAAGATGACATCGGGATCTTACTGGGCACTGAGAAGGGCACCAGATAGTTTGTGGCGTCAGTGTCTTCTTGATATTCATCCTTGTCTCCGTGTAGAAGACCATTCTCCAGGAGTTCCTGCTTGCCATCCAACGTCATGGAACTCACACCATTAGCGGACTGAAGGAGTCGCTGCCTCTGAAAAAGATGATAGTGAAGGCCAAGTAAATAAAAATAACTGGAAAGGTCTGGAATGCCAATTGTGAGCCAGATATTTTCATCCAACATCAGTACCGGATCTCAAAAAGGCTAGTTTGGCTGGATAGGCACACATTAATTTACTACAGACCCATTCCAAAATATTGTAGCATCTCCAATGTGTTGGAGACAACTCTAGACTGACTGAATCAGTCGCTGATCCCAAGTGGGTGGTTATGTGGGCGGATCAGAAGGATTCCATCCGGTAGGAATGTGCCCGATGGTGGAGAGTGGTTGTAAACCCTCTTGGGCTTCTGCCTTCTTGGCACGGCCTCAAGGTCATTAGACTGAGGAGAAATGAGGAAAGGAAGAGCCGCGCAGTATCCAAAAGGATTGCCCCTGCAACCACATCTGTAACTCCACCAGCCTTCTTCAGAAAACCTCGTAAACATACATGTGGCCTGGGGTTTCAGTCAACTAGCCTGCAGCAACAGCCCTGAAAAAACGTGAATCCCTTCTCCTGAAATTCCTTGGCTTGATGTACTTGTTGCTACTCTCAATAAAAATTCTTGAATCGACTTCCAAACTCGCAATTCTTTTGGATAGCGGGCGCTCCTCCTTTCCTCATTTCTCCTCAAAATATTGTAGAAAGCCTTCTCAGAAGAATGGAGACTGTTATGGGGGAAGGGAAAGGTGGGAAGGTGCAGTGCATTGGTTTTGGAATGGAATGTCCAACAAGCTCATATAGGTGTAACCTGTGTGGGGACAAGGTCATCTAGAGCCCAGGGTGAACATGCCAAATTGCCCCCCCCCCCCCCAGACAGATGAGCGTTATGTGTCAGCAAAAATCCCCTTCCCCCAAAAAATTGAGCGCTAATCTGCATGCTTATCTCAAATCCTCTCATTCCACATATGCTCTCAACACAACCCCCCCCCTAATTCCCCTTTCCTAGCACAAATTACCCTTACCCCTCAAATTCCCCCTCCGAGCACAAATCCTCTTCCACCCCCACTCCAAACCCCCCCTCCCAGCACAAATTCCCCTCCTCTAATCCCCCATTCTAGCACAACTTTCTAACCCACCCCCCAACCTCCATATTTATACTCCTGGCACAAATGCCCCCCCCCAATCATCCCCACTAGCACAAATCCCCCCACCACCACATTAGCCTTTTCTAGCACAACCCCCCCCAAATCCCCCATCCTAGCAGAAATCCTCTTCCCCATCTCTCCTCTCAACACAAATCCCCCTCAAATCACCACACCTAGCACAGCTCCCCAGACCTCCCCTCCTAGAACAACTCTTACCTCCTGCCGCCCCCCCCCCCCAATTTCCCCTTCCCAACACAAATCCCCCCCCCAATCTCCTTGTGGTGCCCTCGAACCTCACATGATACCACAGTGCCCATGGCAGCTTCCCCCTCCTGCCCACCCCTTGTCCTGGGTGTAACGGTCAGGGGTCTACAATCTTTTGCCCATTCGGTGCACATAAGCAATACCTCATTAATGATCAACCGGCTTGCCATGCGTAGCCGTGTCCGCGGTGGGAATTTGTTGGTGATCATGATCCGTAACCCGGCTTCAGGAAAGCGATATTTGGGAGGACTGGAACAGATGATCTCATCCACCATCACTACTGAATTCTGGCTGTAAAAACGCTGGTCTGTCTTCACTGTTTACCGGAAGAAAACATTCACATTCATTAGAAATACAAGAAGGTAAAAAGCTGGTAAGCCTTCATGAAACTGTATAAAAGAACAATAATGGACATTTCTATAGACATGAAGATGTCACGAGGCATCAGAACTGAAAATGATGAAAATTTGAAATTTAAAGACTCCACAGAAGCCATTCTTGGCCTAAAATGGCGGATAGCTGGGTAATGCCTCCACTGAGAAGGAACTTTCACATATTTGTTAATGGATGAAAGGCCAAGTTAACTTAAGGTTTGATATATCATTGAGGTGTCTCCATCAAGTTGGACCACAAGCTAGCCTCTTATAACTTCAGGAACACCATTAGGGAAGATCTAACCAAGGCAATTCTCAGCAACGCCCAACTGGCATGGCCATTTCAAAGATAATGTCACCCTACTCTAGTAGGTTTTCTATAATGTAGAATAGAAAAATATCTAATTGCAGGAGATAGACACCCTGGCTGTGGCCTTCTGAGAAGGGTGTGGACAGAAACAGGGGAAGATCACCAAAGGAACCCCCAAAACAGTAAGATAAGTCAATCATTGCCCCCTAAAGACTGTAATGATCAGTTTTCCGTGGAGCTGATCATTCATAAATTGTTTACATGTAGAAGGTTTCAATTTTCTGGTGCAACAATACTCAAAGAAAAGCAGAGTTAATAGTCATGCAGGTTAAACAGGAGTTATGAGCTTATAGGCAAGATTAAGCAGACAGGAGGGAAGAGTTGAAAAGTTAAGCTGGAAACTTGAAAAGAAATCTAATTTTTGCAAGTAAAACAGCACAAAAAGTCCAGTGGCAGCACTGTGGCTTAGTGGTTAGTACTTCTGCCTTGCAGACATGCTGGTATATTACTCCACATTGGCCCTAGTATGTTTGGTAGGGATGTTAGATTGTAAGTTCCTTGAGGTCCAAATTGTATACTTTACAAATATTTCTGGTCAAAATAAATCAGGTTTCTAAAGGAATGCATACAATTTAAACTAATTAATACCCCCCCCCCCCCTAGGAATACCTAGCAGAGTCCCCCCTTACACCCATGTGTGCTCAACAGAGTCACCCTTTACATCCAGGAGCACCCAGCAGAGTCCCCCCTTACATCCAGGAGTACTCAGCAGAGTCCCCCTTACATCAAGGAGTGCCCAGCAGAGTTTCTCTGCCATCCAGGAGTTCCCAGTAGAACCCCCCTTACATCCAGCAGTGCACAGCAGAGCCCCCTCTACATCCAGCAGTGCCCAGCAGAGCCCCCTTACATCCAGCAGTGCCCAGCAGAGCCCCCTTACATCCAGCAGTGCCCAGCAGAGCCCCCTTACATCCAGCAGTGCACAGCAGAGCCCCCCCTACATCCAGCAGAGCCCCCCTTACATCCAGCAGTGCACAGCAGAGCCCCCTTACATCCAGCAGTGCCCAGCAGAGCCCCCTTACATCCAGCAGTGCCCAGCAGAGCCCTCCTTACATACAGGATTGCCCAGCAGAGCCCCTTTACATCCAGGAGTGCCCAGCAGAGCCCCCCTTACATTGAAAATTCTCCAGCAGAGCCCCCCTTACATCCAGGAGTGCCCAGCAGAGCCCCCTTACATCCAGGGGTGCCCAGCAGAGCCCCACTTAAATCCAGAAGTGCCCAGCAGAGTCCTCCCTTACATCCAGGAGTGCCCAGCAGAGTCCCCCTTTTACATCAAGGAATGCCCAGCAGAGCCCCCCTTACATCCAGGAGTGCCCAGCAGAGTCCCCCTTCACATCCATGAATGCCCAGCAGAGCCCCCCTTACATTCAAAAGTGCCCAGCAGAGCCCCCTTACATCCAGGGGTGCCCAGCAGAGCCGCACTTAAATCCAGAAGTGCCCAGCAGAGTCCTCCCTTATATCCAAGAGTGCCCAGCAGTGTCCTCCTTACATTCAGGAGTGCCCAGCAGAGTCCTCCTTACATTCAAAAGTGCCCAGCAGAACCCCCCTTACATCCAGGAGTGCCCAGCAGAGCCCCACTTAAATGCGGAAGTGCCCAGCAGAGTCCTCCCTTACATCCAGCAGTGTCCTCCTTACATTCAGGGGTGCCCATCAGAGTTCTCCCTTACATCCAGGAGTGCCCAGCAGAGCCCCCCTTTACATCCAGTAATGCCCAGCAGAGCGCCCCCTTAATTCAGGAGTGCCCAGCAGAGTCCCCCTTTACATCCAGGAATGCCCAGCAGAGCCCCCCTTACATCCAGGAGTGCCCAGCAGAGCCCCCCTTACATTCAAACGTGCCCGGCAGAGCCCCACTTACATCCTGGAGTGCCCAGAAGAACCCCATTTAAATCCAGAAGTGCCCAGCAGAGTCCTCCCTTACATCCAGGAGTGCCCAGCAGAGTCCCCTTTTACATCCAGCAATACCCAGCAGAGCCCCCCTTACATCCTGGAGTGCCCAGAAGAGCCCCACTTAAATCCAGAAGTGCCAAGCAGAGTCCTCCCTTACATCCAGGAATACCCAGCAGAGCCCCCCCTTACATCAAGGAGTGCCCGCCCCAGAGAGACAGAGACAAGGCGAGAATGTGAATACATTAGATATCATACACTTTTATTCTGCACACTGAGGCTTGTAAGCGCTTTTCTCCTGTACCATGAATGCATATTTACCTTCTAACCGCTAGAAAGTAAGTGATTGGCTATGCATGTGCAGTGCACACTCCATGCCAACCATGGGAAGCTGGAGCAAGGGGGCAGAGAATGGGCGCAGGGCCAGGGCAGTACATGGCTACAGCATGCATTGGTAGTGAATGAGGGGGGCATAGTTCTACATCCTTGCTATGGGCACTGGACGAACCTGTCACAGTACTGCTAAAGACTACATATCCCATGGTACCTTGCGGCCTGTAAGCTGTGATTCCTATATTGACTCCGCCTCCTGAAATTCCTTCTCTCACCACCTGTGCAGTTCAGAAGGCCTGCTCTGTGACATGTGTGACACCACAGTGCCTACTCACAGGGCATAGGGACTACGTGTCACATTAACCGCTTCCTGACCGCCTCACGCAGATATACTGCGGCAGAAGGGCACGTACAGGCAGATTAACATACCTGTACGTTGCCCTTTAAGAGGTGGCAGCGGCGCGCGCCCGCCGGGAGCTCCGTGACCGCGATCACGGGTCCTGCGATACCTGCGATCGTCTCACGGTGAGGAAGAACGGGGGGTTGCTAAACAAGCATCTCCCTGTTCTGCCTAGTGACACTGTAATCGGGATCGGCGATCAGTGTAGTGTCACACACATCCCCTCCCCCCCACAGTTAGAAACACTCCCTAGGACACACTTAAGCCCTACACCGCCACCTAGTGGTTAACCCCTTCATTGCCAGTGACATTTTTACAGTAATCAATGTAATTTTTTAGCATTGATCGCTGTATTAATGCCAATGGTCCCAAAAATGTGTCAAAATTGTCCGATGTGTCCGCCATAATGTCGCAGTCACGATAAAAAAATCACTGATCGCTGCCATTACTAGTAAAAAAAAAAATTATCAATAAAAACGCCATAAAACTATCCCCTATTTTGTAGACGCTATAACTTTTGCGCAAACCAATCAATAAACGCTTATTGCGATTTTTTTTTTACCAAAAATATGTAGAAGAATACATATCGGCCTAAACTGAGGAAAAAAAAATGTTTTTTAAAATATTTTTTGGGAATATTTATTATAGCAAAAAGTTTAAAAAAATGCGTTTTCTTCAAAATTGTCGCTATTTTTTTGTTTATAGCGCAAACAATAAAAAACGCAGAGGTGATCAAATACCACCAAAAGAAAGCTCTATTTGTGGGAAAAAAGGACGTCAATTTTGTTTGGGAGCCACGTCGCACGACCACGCAATTGTCAGTTAAAGCGACGCAGTGCCGAATCGCAAAAAGTGCTCTGGTCAGGAATGGGGTAAACTCTTCCGGGGCTGAAGCGCTTAAGTAAATGTGTGCGGATTTTTACAAAGTAGGTTTACTGCCTTCAAGATCATTCAGATGAATGGGAGTAGACTAGAAATAATTGAAATTCCTACATTGCTTGAAATTCCTATATTTTACTGCATTTAGATGCCTACAAAACTATGCATCTAAATGCGGAAACCCGTATGAATGAGCCCTGTTATTTCACATTTTTATTTTTCTCACGGTATATTGAATTTCTGTTTAATAAGAACAGGAAATACAATTTTTGCATAAACATTAATAAACCGGCCAGATCAGCACTCTGCTGCCACTTCCTCTGTATCATACAAACAGTTTTCTTCCCCGTTGATTTTCTTTTATTTTCAGTTCCTCCTTTCTTTTTGTCCAATTCGCCCTTTTCACGTTTTTTTTAATATAAATTTCATTAATCCAATTTGTGGTTTCTGATAACTTTCCTAGCCCGGGAGGAATATTTGGTCAGTACGGCAGTTTGCGGCTTTGTGCTCAATGGCTATTTTGTTTTATTTTTTTATGTAAAATAACTTTATCATCGCTGAATTTTTATGGCCCATTTATACTCAATTGTTGCATTTTAAAATAAGGAAGTAAATACAGATAGTTCAAAATGAAAGAAAAACAGAAAATCATTATTTGTGGCATGCAATAATACAAGTAAATATCAAATTAAAAATAAAACTATGGGGTGTATTTATTAAAAAAAAAAAAAATTGCCATAGCAATTCTCCTGTGATAGGGCATGTACATTTGTTCTGCATGAAAAAAAAAGTTAGGCTGCTTCCTGTGTTGATTGAATGATTCCCATGGATTTAAAATGGAAATGACTGCATTTGGCCACTAGAAGGAGCTACTTATTCTAGGAATTTCCTATTATACTTAGCTTCTTCTAGTGGACAAATCACCAAATTGCTATGCAGACTTTTTATAAGTACACCTCTAGGTGTCATTTTATTGTCCTTTTCTAGTTAACGAGGAACTTCACTTGGGTTGTAAAAAACCCAGCTACAAATACTAAGGAACAGATGTTTTCCAGTCCGTGGAGTCCAGCGCTGTCTTCGCCGCAGGCAATTGGCTCCAGTGGCGGCCTGTAAATACATCCACTCGGCCCCTAATATACATGCGGGGCGCCGGACGCATTGATTCCAATGGGGTTATTTTTTTTTTTTTAGAAGCACATGATTAGAGTCAGAGGCTCTAATAGGCTTCAAAAAAGGGTGGGCTCGGGGCGCAGAGCACTGTGCCCCGAGCACACCCACTTGTGTGACTATAGCGAATGAACATTCGCTATTGTCTTCCTCATTCTCCTCCCGGCCAATCAGGAAGCAGGTCCTGAGACCAGTCACCCGGTTGGCCGAAAGGAGAGGTGATCCGATTGGCTGCCTAGGCGGAGGAGGGAGGAGACACACGGCGGAAGCCACCATGATGCAGAGGAGGAGGAGATGCAGGGGAAGCTGCTGCTTGAGACCTAGATGGGGTAATTGCAGGGCTGGTGACCGACCGACCGAGGGGGGTTGTAGCATCGGGTGCGGGTGACCCGACCGACCAGGAGGGGGTGGCTGTAGGTGCATTGTTTGCCGTTCCCTCCCAAAAAAAATATACAACCAGCCACCACTGAGTGGCTCTCTGGCGCCACCATCTTGGATATTGGATCCAGTGTGATTGTCTCACAGCCAGCTCTCCGCTGCGCATGCACAAGGCACTGCACTTTTATGTGTCCCAGGAGGCTGCAGGCCAAGAGCACATCATTTTTGCCTAGGCAGGAATTGAGAAAGTGGGAGAGGGTTTCGTTCAAAAAAAGACCCATCCCCCCAAAAAAAATCTGTTTATATGTTAGAGACTGGGGTTGGGGTGGGGTTAGAGATTGATGAAGTCTTTCCATTTTGAGTGAAGTTCCACTTTAAAATGGAAATCTCAAAAACAGATAGGTTCAAAAATATGCATGATCCAACATATACTTGTATACATGATAAAAAGAACTACACGTTTACAGGGGATATTCATCAGGTGCTTATATACATTACATGTAGATGTTCAGCCGACACGTTTCTTGGATCAAAGTCCACTTCTTCAAGGACATGTGCATTTCAGATGATGAGATACAAGTCACCTGACAAAGCACAGCTGGGGCTGTGTGGTGGCGCAAACCACAGAGGGAACACTAGGGGCTTGTTCACGCTAGCGATGCTCTCTAAAGAGCAATCCGTATTTAGATCGCTCTTTGGACAGCATTTGACAGATGGTGAGGAGGTCTTCTTGCTGCCTGTTTTAACCCCGAAAACACCACATTAGCACACTGCAACCAAGTGCATTGCACGGGGAAGTTGAAGAGTGGCAACATCTATTTAATTAGAACGCTTTCAGCGAGTGGTAACGATTGAAGAGGCCTTCTTGGTGTCTAAGTTCAGCTCGAGCAAGGAAAAGGTTTGGGGGCGCACTTGACCAGTTGACCAGTTGACCCCTACCCTCTCAGTGATAGGGGGTATCATTCCTGCCACGGACGATTCCTGGTCCAAATCATTTGGTGGAGGGGGGATTATGGTGTAGGGTTATTTTTCATGGGGTCGGGCTTGGCCCCTTAGTTCAAACATCCCAATAGACACACTCCTAAACCTTGTGGGCAGCCTTCCCAGAAGAGCCTGGAACAAGGCTGGAATGGCCTACAAGACCATCAGCCTGGTGAGAAGGAGACAATTGTTGGAGAGAATATTTGCAAATGGATGAAATGCAAAATAACCATCAATCGCTCTCGGTCTGGAGCTCTATGGAAGGTTTCACCTCATGGGGTAAGGATGATCATGAGAAAAGTGAGGAATCACACGAGAGCAACTTGTCAACGATCTCAAGGCAGTTGGGACCACAGTCACCAAACAAACCATTGGTAACACAATACGCCGCCGTGGATTGATATCCTGCAGCACCCGCAAGGTCCCCCTCCTCAAGAAGGCACATGTACAGTCCCTTCTGAAGTTTTCCAATGAACATCTAAATGATTCAGAGAAGGATTGGGAGAAAGTGATGTGGTCAGATGAGTACAAAATTGAGCTCTTTGGCATTAACTCAACTCGCCGTGTTTGGAGGAAGAAAAATGCTGACAATGACCCTAAGAACACCGTCCCTACAGTCAAGCACGGTGGTGGAAACATTATGCTTTGGGGCTGTTTCTCTGCAAAAGGTACAGGCTGACTTTGCCATATTGAGAGGCCAATGGACGGGGCCATGTATTGTAAAATCTTGGATGAGAATCTTCTTCCCTCAGCCAGAACACTGAAGATGGATTGCGGATGGGTCTTCTAGCATGATATTGACCCAAAACATACCACCACGGGAACAAATGAGTGGCTCAAGAAGAAGCAAATTAAGGTCATGGAGTGGCCTAGCCAGTCTCCAGACCTTAATCCTATTTATGAAGGGAGCTGAAAGCCAAGAAACCTTAAGGATTTAGAGAAGATCTGTAAAGAAGAGTGGACCAAAATCCCTCCTGAGATGTGTGCAAACCTGGTCACCAACTACAAGAAATGTCTGACCTCTGTGCTTGCCAACAAGGGTTTCTCCACCAAGTACTCAGTCATGTTTTGCTTGGGGATCAAATACTTATTTTACTCACTGAACTGCAACTCAATTTATAACATTTGTATCATGTGTTTGTTTCTGGATTTTTGGTTCATATTCTGTCTCTATCATTTTAAATACACCTATGATAAAAAATTATAGACCCTTCATTTCTTTGTAAGTGGGGAAACTTACACAATCTGCAGGGGATCAAATAATTATTTCCCCCACTATATATCATTTTCCCCATATATATATATATATATATATATATATATATATATATATGTAGCGCCCACCCCATTCAGGTGGGTGCTTAGTGTGTTTCTATAATTAGTGATAGGTAAATTTGGCCAAGGTTTTGCATTTTTTCCTTAGGCCTGATTGTTTATTTGAGGGTGTGAGTGTTAGAATAGAGGGGTGTGTGGTCACCTACACTCTGGCTCAAGGAAGTCCCCTCATCCTTCCAGTGGAAATGTTCTGGAAGGGAGGCAGGATTTGGGACCTGAGTGGCAGGCAGGTTGTATGGAGAGCTCTGGACCAATCATTAAATTGTATTTGCAGGGGCAGGACTCGCATATAAGCTGGGGTCACGTGCTTCCTGGGAGGAGATTGAGGAGATTCAGGAGTTGGAACCATGTAAGGTGCAGAAGGAGGAGGCCTGAAGGCCTGGATGGTTCAGAGACCCCAGTGCTGGAAAGCAGGAGAAGTTCGGGTGCAGGAGGAGGAGGCTTGAAGGCCTGGGTGGTTCAGAGACCCCAGTGCTGGAAAGCAGGAGAAGTTAGGGTGCAGGAGGAGGCTTGAAGGCCTGCGTGGTTCAGAGATCCCAGTGCTGGAAAGCAGGAGAAGTTTGGGTGCAGT
Source organism: Aquarana catesbeiana (assembly GCF_042186555.1). NCBI lineage: Eukaryota > Metazoa > Chordata > Amphibia > Anura > Ranidae > Aquarana > Aquarana catesbeiana. Next base: position 19,015,861 of record NC_133336.1, read on the forward strand.
AGGAGGAGGCTTGAAGGCCTGCGTGGTTCAGAGACCCCAGTGCTGGAAATCAGGAGAGGTTTGGGTGCAGTAGGAGGAGGCTTGAAGGCCTGCGTGGTTCAGAGGCCCCAGCGCCAGACAGCAGGAGCAGAAATCATCATGTAAACCAGAGGAGAAACAGGGCGCCCCAGCCTTGGATGCGCCACTTCACCATGAGGAGGAAGAATTAGGAGCGAAGCGGACAGAGGAAACTGGGAATTGACTTTCTGTGAGTAACATGGACTGTTGATTGGGAGTGAGCAAAGGGAGTGCAACCCAGTGGTGCTTATCCATAAACTTGCTATATGTCCAAGGACCTAGCAAGGGACACTACCCAGAATTGACAGGGATTGAGTTCAAGAGTCCAGAATTAGGCGGTGGAGGCCTGAGACTTGGGAATCTTTTATCCACGACATTATTCAGAGTGATGCTGGTCAGTTCACAAATGGGAAGTACACAAGATCAGGAACCAGAATTTATAGAGGCGTCTCATATCCTCTATTCATTTGTTATCTTAACCAAAGTTCGAGAAAAAGTTTTATAAAATACAAAGACTGTCTGATGTTTTGAAGTTGCATGGGAAGGAAGATCGGGGGTCATTGACAAAAAGGTAAAGAACAACACTGCAGCTCCCAAGGGAGTAGTGCGCTATAGATATATTTTTTTTATCATGTCACTGACCCTGTATGGGTGTTTCCCTGTCAGTGCAATGCAACGTGAAATACAAAACTTGTGGCATGCCCTGTTGTTTATTTTTTACATGGGGTTTCTAAAAAAAAAAAAAAAAAAAAAAGGCGTTGCATTTTAATGTAAGGTCTGCTTTAAATGTCTTATTAGCTGTCCATAAAGGATAGCCATACAGACATGTAAGCAGCAAATATCAGAACAAGTGCAGAATGACGCCCCCTGCTGGATTCAATACATAGTTACTTTGTATTACTATTATCTGTCTACAGGCAACCAGCTTGCAGACCAGGTAAAGGACCTACTGAAGCTCAAACCACTGCGCCCCAACTGCGTGCATTGTATGCGGTTGCAGGGCAGTTGTGGCGCAGCCTTCAGGACTTCAATGACAAGGGGGGGGGGGCTACATGTCTTTGTTTAAGTGGGCAGTCGGAGGGGAGGGGGGCACTATAACTGCTTTTAGCACTGTCTGGCCACACGTTGGAATGTGCCCTAAGGGATCAGGGATCGTGTAGTCCTTAATGCCTTCACTATCAAGTGACTTATTTGATTGGTCTTTTAGAGTGGTCGCATGATCAGGAGCCTATCCTGCTGGCTCCTAACCAGAAGCCATGCGATTGGCTCTAAGATTGGCCACATGATCAGAAGCCATGAGATTGGCTCTCAGATTGGCCACATGATCAGAAGCCATGCAAATGGCTCCCAGAGTGGCCACATGATCAGAAGCCATGCGATTGGCTCTCAGATTGGCCACATGATCAGAAGCCATGAGATTGGCTCTCAGATTGGCCACATGATCAGAAGCCATGCAAATGGCTCCCAGAATGGCCACATGATCAGAAGCCATGTGATTGGCTCTCAGAGTGGCCACATGATCAGAAGCCATGCAATTGGCTCTCAGAGTGGCCACATGATCAGAAGCCATGCAATTGGCTCTCAGAGTGGCCACATGATCAGAAGCCATGCAATTGGCTCTCAGAGTGGCCACATGATCAGAAGGCCATCCTTCTAGCTCCTGACCAGAAGCCGTGCGATTGGCTCTCAGAGTGGCCACATGATCAGAAGCCATGCAATTGGCTCTCAGAGTGGCCACGTGATCAGAAGCTGTGAGATTGGCTCTCAGAGTGGCCACATGATCAGAAGGCCATCCTTCTAGCTCCTGACCAGAAGCCGTGCGATTGGCTCTCAGAGTGGCCACATGATCAGAAGCCGTGCGATTGGCTCTGAGTGGCTACATGATCAGAAGCCATGAGATTGGCTCTCAGATTGGCCACATGATCAGAAGCCATGTGATTGGCTCTCAGAGTGGCCACATGATCAGAAGCCATGCGATTGGCTCTCAGATTGGCCACATGATCAGAAACCATGCAAATGGCTCCCAGAGTGGCCACATGATCAGAAACCATGCAAATGGCTCCCAGAGTGGCCACATGATCAGAAGCCATGCAAATGGCTCCCAGAGTGGCCACATGATCAGAAGGCCATCCTTCTAGCTCCTGACCAGAAGCCATGCGATTGGCTCTCAGAGTGGCCACATGATCAGAAGCCGTGCAATTGGCTCTGAGTGGCCACAAGATCAGGAGTCCATCCTGCTAGCTCCCGACCAGAAGCCATGCAATTGGCTCTCAAATTGGCCACATGATCAGAAGCCATGCGATTGGCTCTGAGTGGCCACATGATCAGAAGCCATGAGATTGGCTCTCAGATTGGCCACATGATCAGAAGCCATGTGATTGGCTCTCAGAGTGGCCACATGATCAGAAGCCATGCGATTGGCTCTCAGATTGGCCACATGATCAGAAGCCATGAGATTGGCTCTCAGATTGGCCACATGATCAGAAGCCATGAGATTGGCTCTCAGATTGGCCACATGATCAGAAGCCATGCAAATGGCTCCCAGAGTGGCCACATGATCAGAAGCCATGTGATTGGCTCTCAGAGTGGCCACATGATCAGAAGCCATGCAATTGGCTCTCAGAGTGGCCACATGATCAGAAGCCATGCAACTGGCTCTCAGAGTGGCCACATGATCAGAAGCTGTGAGATTGGCTCTCAGAGTGGCCACATGATCAGAAGGCCATCCTTCTAGCTCCTGACCAGAAGCCGTGCGATTGGCTCTCAGAGTGGCCACATGATCAGAAGCCGTGTGATTGGCTCTGAGTGGCTACATGATCAGGAGTCCATCCTGCTAGCTCCTGACCAGAAGCCATGCAATTGGCTCTCAAATTGGCCACATGATCAGAAGCCATGCGATTGGCTCTGAGTGGCCACATGATCAGAAGCCATGAGATTGGCTCTCAGATTGGCCACATGATCAGAAGCCATGTGATTGGCTCTCAGAGTGGCCACATGATCAGAAGCCATGCGATTGGCTCTCAGATTGGCCACATGATCAGAAACCATGCAAATGGCTCCCAGAGTGGCCACATGATCAGAAACCATGCAAATGGCTCCCAGAGTGGCCACATGATCAGAAGCCATGCAAATGGCTCCCAGAGTGGCCACATGATCAGAAGCCATGCAAATGGCTCCCAGAGTGGCCACATGATCAGAAGGCCATCCTTCTAGCTCCTGACCAGAAGCCATGCGATTGGCTCTCAGAGTGGCCACATGATCAGAAGCCGTGCAATTGGCTCTGAGTGGCCACAAGATCAGGAGTCCATCCTGCTAGCTCCCGACCAGAAGCCATGCAATTGGCTCTCAAATTGGCCACATGATCAGAAGCCATGCGATTGGCTCTGAGTGGCCACATGATCAGAAGCCATGAGATTGGCTCTCAGATTGGACACATGATCAGAAGCCATGTGATTGGCTCTCAGAGTGGCCACATGATCAGAAGCCATGCGATTGGCTCTCAGATTGGCCACATGATCAGAAGCCATGAGATTGGCTCTCAGATTGGCCACATGATCAGAAGCCATGAGATTGGCTCTCAGATTGGCCACATGATCAGAAGCCATGCAAATGGCTCCCAGAGTGGCCACATGATCAGAAGCCATGTGATTGGCTCTCAGAGTGGCCACATGATCAGAAGCCATGCAATTGGCTCTCAGAGTGGCCACATGATCAGAAGCCATGCAACTGGCTCTCAGAGTGGCCACATGATCAGAAGCTGTGAGATTGGCTCTCAGAGTGGCCACATGATCAGAAGGCCATCCTTCTAGCTCCTGACCAGAAGCCGTGCGATTGGCTCTCAGAGTGGCCACATGATCAGAAGCCGTGCGATTGGCTCTGAGTGGCCACATGATCAGGAGTCCATCCTGCTAGCTCCCGACCAGAAGCCATGCAATTGGCTCTCAAATTGGCCACATGATCAGAAGCCATGCGATTGGCTCTGAGTGGCAACATGATCAGAAGCCATGAGATTGGCTCTCAGAGTGGTCACATGATCAGAAGCCGTGCGATTGGCTCTGAGTGGCCACATGATCAGGAGTCCATCTTGCTAGCTCCCTACCAGAAGCCATGCAATTGGCTCTCAAATTGGCCACATGATCAGAAGCCATGCGATTGGCTCTGAGTGGCCACATGATCAGAAGCCATGAGATTGGCTCTCAGATTGGCCACATGATCAGAAGCCATGCGATTGGCTCTCAGAGTGGCCACATGATCAGAAGGCCATCCTTCTAGCTCCTGACCAGAAGCCGTGCGATTGTCTCTCAGAGTGGCCACATGATCAGAAGGCCATCCTGCTAGCTCCTGACCAGAAGCCATGCGATTGGCTCTCAGAGTGGCCACATGATCAGGAGTCCATCCTGCTGGCTCCTGACCAGAAGCCGTGTGATTGGCTCTCAGAGTGGTCACATGATTAGAAGCCGTGCGACTGGCTCTGAGTGGCCACATGATCAGGAGTCCATCCTGCTAGCTCCCGACCAGAAGCCATGCAATTGGCTCTCAAACTGGCCACATGATCAGAAGCCATGCGATTGGCTCTCAGAGTGGCCACATGATCAGAAGCCATGCGATTGGCTCTCAGAGTGGCCACATGATCAGAAGGCCATCCTTCTAGCTCCTGACCAGAAGCCGTGCGATTGGCTCTCAGAGTGGCCACATGATCAGAAGGCCATCCTGCTAGCTCCTGACCAGAAGCCATGCGATTGGCTCTCAGAGTGGCCACATGATCAGAAGGCCATCCTGCTAGCTCCTGACCAGAAGCCATGCAACTGGCTCTCAGAGTGGCCACATGATCAGAAGCTATGAGATTGGCTCTCAGAGTGGCCACATGATCAGAAGGCCATCCTTCTAGCTCCTGACCAGAAGCCGTGCGATTGGCTCTCAGAGTGGCCACATGATCAGAAGCCATGCAATTGGCTCTCAGAGTGGCCACATGATCAGAAGCTGTGAGATTGTCTCTCAGAGTGGCCACATGATCAGAAGGCCATCCTTCTAGCTCCTGACCAGAAGCCGTGCGATTGGCTCTCAGAGTGGCCACATGATCAGAAGCCGTGCGATTGGCTCTGAGTGGCTACATGATCAGGAGTCCACCCTGCTAGCTCCCGACCAGAAGCCATGCAATTGGCTCTCAAATTGGCCACATGATCAGAAGCCATGTGATTGGCTCTGAGTGGCCACATGATCAGAAGCCATGAGATTGGCTCTCAGATTGGCCACATGATCAGAAGCCATGTGATTGGCTCTCAGAGTGGCCACATGATCAGAAGCCATGCGATTGGCTCTCAGATTGGCCACATGATCAGAAACCATGCAAATGGCTCCCAGAGTGGCCACATGATCAGAAGCCATGTAATTGGCTCTCAGAGTGGCCACATGATCAGAAGCCATGCAATTGGCTCTCAGAGTGGCCACATGATCAGAAGCTGTGAGATTGGCTCTCAGAGTGGCCACATGATCAGAAGGCCATCCTTCTAGCTCCTGACCAGAAGGCGTGCGATTGGCTCTGAGTGGCCACATGATCAGGAGTCCATCCTGCTAGCTCCCGACCAGAAGCCATGCGATTGGCTCTGAGTGGCCACATGATCAGAAGCCATGCGATTGGCTCTCAGATTGGCCACATGATCAGAAGCCATGAGATTGGCTCTCAGATTGGCCACATGATCAGAAGCCATGCAAATGGTTCCCAGAGTGGCCACATGATCAGAAGCCATGTGATTGGCTCTCAGAGTGGCCACATGATCAGAAGCCATGCAATTGGCTCTCAGAGTGGCCACATGATCAGAAGCCATGCAATTGGCTCTCTGAGATTGGCCACATGATCAGAAGCTGTGAGATTGGCTCTCAGAGTGGCCACATGATCAGAAGGCCATCCTTCTAGCTCCGGACCAGAAGCCGTGCGATTGGCTCTCAGAGTGGCCACATGATCAGAAGCCGTGCGATTGGCTCTGAGTGGCCACATGATCAGGAGTCCATCCTGCTAGCTCCCGACCAGAAGCCATGCAATTGGCTCTCAAATTGGCCACATGATCAGAAGCCATGCGATTGGCTCTGAGTGGCCACACGATCAGAAGCCATGAGATTGGCTCTCAGATTGGCCACATGATCAGAAGCCGTACGATTGGCTCTGAGTGGCCACATGATCAGGAGTCCATCTTGCTAGCTCCCTACCAGAAGCCATGCAATTGGCTCTCAAATTGGCCACATGATCAGAAGCCATGTGATTGGCTCTCAGAGTGGCCACATGATCAGAAGCCATGCGATTGGCTCTCAGAGTGGCCACATGATCAGAAGGCCATCCTTCTAGCTCCTGACCAGAAGCCGTGCGATTGTCTCTCAGAGTGGCCACATGATCAGAAGGCCATCCTGCTAGCTCCCGACCAGAAGCCATGCGATTGGCCTTCAGAGCGGCCACATGATCAGGAGTCCATCCTGCTGGCTCCTGACCAGAAGCCGTGCGATTGGCTCTCAGAGTGGTCACATGATCAGAAGCCGTGCGACTGGCTCTGAGTGGCCACATGATCAGGAGTCCATCCTGCTAGCTCCCGACCAGAAGCCATGCAATTGGCTCTCAAACTGGCCACATGATCAGAAGCCATGCGATTGGCTCTCAGAGTGGCCACATAATCAGAAGGCCATCCTTCTAGCTCCTGACCAGAAGCCGTGCGATGGGCTCTCAGAGTGGCCACATGATCAGAAGGCCATCCTGCTAGCTCCCGACCAGAAGCCATGCGATTGGCTCTCAGAGCGGCCACATGATCAGAAGCCATGCGATTGGCTCTCAGAGTGGCCACATGATCAGAAGGCCATCCTGCTAGCTCCTGACCAGAAGCCATGCGATTGGCTCTCAGAGCGGCCACATGATCAGGAGTCCATCCTGCTGGCTCCTGACCAGAAGCCGTATGATTGGCTCTCAGAGTGGTCACATGATCAGAAGCCATGACTGAGAGGTGTTGGTGACAGCTCGGTCAGTGAGCTGGGAGCGCGCAGTGGATGCACATGTGCAATAAAGCCCACTTTACTGCCGCCACTTATAAGAATAAACATATTAGACACAATACAGGGATTTTTTCTGTAGCTGTGTAAATGCTCGAGGCATCCGCATTGCAAATGTTTGTTTTAAATGGAAAGACCTCCGAAGAGTGCGGTCAGCAATAGACACGGGACAGAGGAGCAGCAAAGTGCAGTCACTGCACAGGAGAAAGAAGCAGGAAGCCGAGGCTGCCCATGTAATGAACAAACACCACATCTATTATAAGTATGAACTGTACATAGAAAATGGTTAATAAAGCATTAAAATTAATGGATACAACTAGAGACATTCAGCTGAGATATAACTCATTGTAAGAGAGATGTAAAATCCATAGGAAGCCGGACATGTGTCACATCCGGGGCCCCTGATCCCATTACTCACTGCCATGAGGGCCCGTGACTTCGGATACAACTTTTGATATCTCTGCAGAAGCCAACTTCCTATTTTATGTTCTATTTGCAGATCACGCTCCCCACTCATTCTTGTGAAATCACTGAGAATTTGCTTGCGATTGGCAAAACTGAGGTGACGGCGTTGTGTTTGTGTACCATCCCCCGGTGGGAACTGTCACACACAGAGATAACAGGATCTGCCTGTCCTGCTTTGGGGACCATCCGTGACACAGCGAAGGGAAAACACATCAATCACTAAATACTTTGGGATGCATTTATAAAAAAAACTATTGCAGAGATTATCATCATGGGCAACATCAAATGTTATTAGGCTAATTTTCTCTCCAGGTCGAATAGTGATTCAGGAAAATACAATGTTATGGCCACTAGATGGAGCTGATGATTATTTGAAATGAATACTTACTGTGATCGTCAGCTCCATCTTGTGGCCACAATGCAGTATTTTCCTGACTCAGCCATTCTATACAGTATGAATGAATAAGAGAGCTGCTCATCCTGCATGTCATTGCCGCTGCCTCCTCTTATGGGAGTGTCTACAGTCTGTGCTCCACCCCTCCCCTTACTTCCCTACATTCCTCATTCACTCTATTCTGTATGAATGGATAAGAGGTCTGGTCAACCTGTAAAACTGCCCTTCAATACAGTCTAACCTGTGCTCGTCAGTACAGCCTCACCTGTGCCTGTCAGTACAGCCTCACCTGTGCCCGTCAGTACAGCCTCACCTGTGCCCGTTAGTACAGCCTCACCTGTGCCCGTCAGTACAGCCTCACCTGTGCCCGTCAGTACAGCCTCACCTGTGCCCATCAGTACAGTCTCACCTGTGCCTGTCAGTACAGCCTCACCTGTGCCTGTCAGTACAGCCTCATCTGTGCCTGTCTGTACAGCCTCACCTGTGCCCGTCAATGCAGTCTCACCTGTGCCCGTCAGTACAGCCTCATCCGTGCCTGTCAATACAGCCTCACCTGTGCCTGTCAGTACAGCCTCACCTGTGCCTGTCAGTACAGCCTCATCTGTGCCTGTCTGTACAGCCTCACCTGTGCCCGTCAGTACAGTCTCACCTGTGCCCGTCAGTACAGCCTCATCTGTGCCTGTCAGTATAGCCTCACCTGTGCCTGTTAGTACAGCCTCACCTGTGCCTGTCAGTACAGTCTCACCTGTGCCCATCAATGCAGTCTCACCTGTGCCCGTCAGTACAGCCTCATCTGTGCCTGTCAATACAGCCTCACCTGTGCCTGTCAGTACAGCCTCACCTGTGCCTGTCAGTACAGCCTCATCTGTGCCTGTCTGTACAGCCTCACCTGTGCCCGTCAGTACAGTCTCACCTGTGCCCGTCAGTACAGTCTCACCTGTGCCCGTCAGTACAGCCTCATCTGTGCCTGTCAATACAGCCTCACCTTTGCCTGTCAATACAGCCTCACCTGTGCTCTGTCTGTACAGCCTCACCTGTGCCTGTCAATACAGTCTCACCTGTGCCCGTCAGTACAGTCTCACCTGTGCCTGTCAGTACAGTCTCACCTGTGCCCGTCAATACAGCCTCACCTGTGTATGTCAGTACAGCCTCACCTGTGCCTGACAATACAGCCTCATCTGTGCCTGTCAATACAGTCTCACCTTTGCCTGTCAATACAGCCTCACCTTTGCCTGTCAATACAGCCTCACCTGTGCCTGTCAGTACAGCCTCGCCTGTGCCCATCAATGCAGTCTCACCTGTGCCCGTCAGTACAGTCTCACCTGTGCCCATCAGTACAGCCTCACCTGTGCCTGTCAATACAGCCTCACCTGTGCATGTCAGTACAGTCTCACCTGTGCATGTCAGTACAGTCTCACCTGTGCCCATCAATGCAGTCTCACCTGTGCCCGTCAGTACAGTCTCATCTGTGCCCGTCAGTACAGCCTCATCTGTGCCCGTCAGTACAGCCTCATCTATGCCTGTCAGTACAGCCTCGCCTGTGCCCATCAATGCAGTCTCACCTGTGCCTGTCAGTACAGTCTCACCTGTGCCCATCAGTACAGCCTCACCTGTGCCTGTCAATACAGCCTCACCTGTGCATGTCAGTACAGTCTCACCTGTGCATGTCAGTACAGTCTCACCTGTGCCCATCAATGCAGTCTCACCTGTGCCCATCAGTACAGTCTCATCTGTGCCCGTCAGTACAGCCTCATCTGTGCCCGTCAGTACAGCCTCATCTGTGCCTGTCAATACAGCCTCACCTTTGGCTGTCAATACAGCCTCACCTGTGCCTGTCTGTACAGCCTCACCTGTGCCTGTCTGTACAGCCTCACCTGTGCCTGTCAGTACAGCCTCACCTGTGCCTGTCAATACAGTCTCACCTGTGCCTGTCAGTACAGCCTCACCTGTGCCCGTCAGTACAGTCTCACCTGTGTCCGTCAGTACAGCCTCACCTGTGCCTGTCAGTATAGCCTCACCTGTGCCTGTCAGTACAGCCTCACCTGTGCCCATCAATGCAGTCTCACCTGTGCCGTCAGTACAGCCTCATCTGTGCCTATCAATACAGCCTCACCTTTGCCTGTCAATACAGCCTCACCTGTGCCTGTCAGTACAGCCTCACCTGTGCCTGTCTGTACAGCCTCACCTGTGCCCATCAGTACAGTCTCACCTGTGCCCATCAGTACAGCCTCATCTGTGCCTGTCAATACAGCCTCACCTTTGCCTGTCAATACAGCCTCACCTGTGCTCTGTCTGTACAGCCTCACCTGTGCCTGTCAATACAGTCTCACTTGTGCCCGTCAGTACAGTCTCACCTGTGCCCGTCAGTACAGTCTCACCTGTGCATGTCAGTACAGCCTCGCCTGTGCCTGTCAGTACAGCCTCATCTGTGCCTGTCAGTACAGCCTCGCCTGTGCCTGTCAGTACAGCCTCGCCTGTGCCTGTCAGTACAGTCTCACCTGTGCCTGTCAGTACAGTCTCACCTGTGCCCGTCAGTACAGTCTCACCTGTGCATGTCAGTACAGTCTCACCTGTGCATCGGAAGAGTCAAGCTGGTGGATCATCAGAGAGCAGGGATTACTTGCTGTAACAGCTTTCATTTTAATTGCTGGGTTGCTGACGCCGCTCACGTCCTAAAAGTTCCACCTCCTCGCCCTGCGCCGCTCATGTCACACAGTCCCGCCTCCTCGCCCAGCGCCTCCCGGCATTGGACCGGTGTTCTGTCTATCACATGCACCGGGCGAGGAGGTGGAACTGTGTGACGTGAGCGGCGCAGGACAAGGAGGCGGGACTGTATGGTGTGAGCGGCGCAGGGCGAGGAGGCGGGACTGTGTGCTGTGAGTGGCGCAGGGCGAGGAGGTCGGACTATGTGACGTGAGCGGCGCAGCTGTTACAGCGAGCAATCCCCACTCTCTGATGATCGGCCAGCTCGACTCTTCCTCTCCTCTCTTTCCCTGGCTGGGAGAACAGCTCCCGTTCAATCCGAGGCAGCCCACACTCGCCAGCCCTCATTTTCCACTCGCAAAAAGAGAGTAGGCGAGTGGAAAATTTGAGGTCTGGAACTGATGATCATAGAAAATGAATACTGATTGAGATCGTCAGCTCCATCTAGTGGCCATAATGTGGTATTTCCTGATTCACTCTTTTCTGTGTGAATGAATGACAGAGCTGGAAAACTGCATGTACATTCATATAAATGAGGGCAAAAGCAAATGAATTAAAAAAATACCATGTTATGGCCACTAGATGGAGCTGATGATCATAGCAAATTAACACTTATTGTGATCTTCAGCTCCATCTTGTGGCCCTAACGCGGTATTTTCCTGATTCACCTTATTCTGTGTGAA